>NW_018408122.1:63523-75054 GCF_002113885.1 Mizuhopecten yessoensis
GTGTAACTGTTAGCTATAACAGCTGTGTTACTGTTAGCTATAATAGCTGTGTAACTGTTAGCTATAACAGCTGTGTTACTGTTAGCTATAATAGTCATGTAACTGTTAGCTATAATAGCCGTGTAACTGTTAGCTATAACAGCTGTGTAACTGTTTGCTATAATAGCCATGTAACTGTTAGCTATAACAGCTGTGTTACTGTTAGCTATAATATAGCTGTGTAACTGTTAGCTATAATAGCTGTGTAACTGTTAGCTATAATAGCTGTGTAACTGTTAGCTATACTAGCTGTGTAACTGTTAGCTATAATAGCTGTGTTACTTTAAGCTATAATAGCTGTGTAACTGTTACATGTAGCTATGATAGCTGTGTAACTCTTAGCTATAATAGCTGTGTAAATGTTAGCTATATAGCACAAGAAACCTGACACGTTCTTAAATGACCATACTATATGATAGGTGTTATTAGGACGTAAGATATGAACAACATTATAATGTAATGTAGATATCACTAGTTTCGTGCTATCCTTCTGGTAGAGTTTAATGTTAATATATCTATATAACATTATACAGGTTTTACGTATACAGGTATACTTCCGATAAGATACCCCAGTTCGTTGTATGTCGATAACACCTTGCTGTTTTTTAAGAGTGTTACTATGTGATACTGTGTTATCTTTAATCTGTATGTAAGCATAGGGAAGTTCCTGACTAAGATTTCATGCACGAAGTCACTTAATTCATATAAAGAACATTCTTTGGACGTTATACTAGTCTCAAAACCATCAACCTAACAAGGCGCTATTTTACAACAGGACATCATTCGTTTAAATTTTACTGCTTAATGACTGGTTAGTTTGACAATATGTCGAATGTGCGGACGATCTTGACTTTTTGCGATATAGCGACATTCATAGTACGTATACGTCTCCATGCATTCTGTAGAAAACACCTAAAACTACGAAGGACCTCAAAATTGTCAAGTTTGTGTGTAAAATGGTGACGTGTTCCCCTCACTGATTATAGATAAATATGGCATACCATTATTTGTCTATTTAGACAATCTGCAAACGAAGACTTCCTAAGGACTCTTTCGGGAAACATGTTGCAGCAGAAAAACTAGGAAGTAAAGAGGACTACCATGAATTTCTCTTGGAAAGTGCCAAATTTATCAGAAGTGCTGCTTATGTGTTCTTATCAAATGATAATCCACCCTGACTTTAGATATATACTGTACCAGTGTGCCAACAAAAGTAAAATGATTTTACTCATGCATTCGAGGAAGAACTGTATCAAAATAATGCTATAGACTCAACACGTTCAAATTAATTTGATGTAAATAACTCTTTCTTTTTGTAAATCTCTTAACAGAGGAATAAACGATTTGATTGATTGATTGATTGATTGAACCCTAAAAGTGAGCCAAAGCTGTCAACTCTGCCTTGTTTAGTTTATTTATTTATTTCCTTTCTGCCGATCACATGGACAGAAGCGGATTTTTCCTACATCCTCATTAGTTGGATCATAATCACGTGCAGGTCGCGCGGATCGGTGATTTGTGATATTGAGTCGGTCCTACTGTTTTTAGACACAGCAGGTTAATATTCAATTGATGACGTCACTTCAATTGTAACGTCACAATGCTCCTACTTTCTCCCAACAAATTTCGTACGTTAAATCTTTTTAAAGATTTAAACATTATTGACTTCGTCTCGGTGAGTATCACATTTTCAGGTTCATATAGTCATATATCCACCTCAGCGAAAGTCAGTTATTGATAATTATATTCCCTTAATATCGTACATAATATCCAAACATAAACGATGTAATTTATTACATGTGTTATTGCTCTAGTCTAAGTCACAGGGACCTGATAATTTGTTACAACTATATTTGGACCAAAACTAAGTTGTTTAGAGAAATTGTACACGTAACAATATATCATCATCACTGGGGTGCCGATATTTACCGGAAACTTATCACAACCCCTAGTCCAAACGTGTAAAAATACTCTAAACACCTAAGGTCAGGTCCAAATATAGCTGTAACAAATTATCAGGTCCCTGTGGTCTAGGTGACACATCAGCAGTACTTACACGTGCTATTGAAAATAAATGATGATTTCCGTTGCATGTGCTTGAACCGATTGGCGTACCCTTTTAAAACATATATCAATGGTGATAGACTTAATGAAACCTATAACTTAACGATATTTCTAAACATTTTCTTCAGGTTGGTAAGTATGGATTATGAGAAGTTCTTTTTACACAACCAATACATTTTTCTATGTGACGTTTCGATGACGAGTAACGATGTTTTAAGAGGAAGTGGCACATCTCTTCACGCAGCTATTTGTATGAATACAGTAAAATATCAGACATTGCCGATGTTAGTCAAATTAAAAGGAGAGAAACATAGCAAAGTTAACATCATCCTATAGTTTGGCTGTTATTCAGTGTAATAACACCATATCAATATTGGATATGAAACCACGTACTGTGACGTCACAATGGATACTATGATGACGTCACAGATAGAAATCTAGGAGAAAACGTTTCAACCATTGGTCTTTTCTATAGCAGATTTCATTCAAACTTAAAAATGAATTTAAAATATCTATACATTCTGGGTTATATCCAGAAGAAAGGACAGAGAGGAAGTTATTTATTCTTCGAAACGTTTTTACGTTGCGTAAGTAAACATTACGAACTTACCAGTGGCTGTCTTCAGGTACATGTAAAATGGGCAGAAAAACAAACCTTTGTTATGCAGTAAAAAATAAAGTGTCTAGGCTACCCCCGCAACAAACCTCAACTGGTCCAGAGCCTTGTCCGCCATTTAGGATTACTACAAATATTAAAAGTTGAAAGCGACAGTAACGTTGACTGACGGCATACCTAATACTTATGTATATACTGTGTTGGTGTGACACTGTCGTAGCGTGGAGTAAATATGTAGTTTATAACCTATTTCTGTAGTGACGATCTGGGTAGGGAAAGGTAGTTGTGAAATACAAACTTCAGTGGTAGTTTACGTTATGGTTACCCGACCGTAACTGGGTCACTGATGTTAACATATCTTTTGATAGGTATGCGCCTTTTAGTCTCCTTTCTTTATTTCACGTTACAGGAAGCGGCCAGAGAATTTGTTACTGCTATATATAGACTAGACTGGCCCCTAAGTTTTTATGAAGAATTTCTCGACTGCATTTTACTACTAGCTTATCTCCCCCTAGTTTAGAACTAGAATCAGACATCCAAGTGATCAACATTATTAGAGTTGTTTTTTTCCCAATTATTTAATATTCTAGAGACGGTGACCAGTCTATATAAAGACCTTAACTGAAGTGTTTAGAGTAATTTTAATGTTTTAGGGTTTTAGATCAATTTTCGTTCAAAATGGTGATTGGTTTTGTTTTGTTTTACGTCCTATTAACAGGTATGATAATTTTAAGGACGTGCAAGGTTTTGGTGGTAGAGGAAAGCCGGAGTTCCCGGAGTACCTGGCGACTGCCCCACGAAGGCCTCGAACCCACGACCAAGTGGTGGAGGGCATGTGGTAGCAGAATGTCAGACGCCTTAACCGCTACGCCACCGCGTTGATTCATTACGGAAACCTGATTTAAACCTCTAAAAACTGTGTACTAAGATTTTATGAAGGCGTTCGACACAGTATAATCTGTCGCCCGAAATTATAAGCTGGATACAATGTTCATATCAAATAGGAAACAGAAAGTATCAGTTAATGGCGATATATCGAAATGGGTGGATGTTACCAGTGGAATCCCTCAGGGCTGTGTCCTTGGCCCGTCATTATTTGTACCAAGTTATCATGTTCCTGTGATTCACGATACAGGGCAAGCCATCCTTTCTCAGACTAAACGAAACGCATTTTTCATCCCCTTTTTCGTTTGGGTAAATAGAGTACTGACTGACTCCTGAAAGTGGTCACTGGTCGAAGGTGCAGTTACTATGACGACAGTGACACGTCATCAGTTGTTCTGTACTACAGACAATATTTGCTGACGTAATCATTTGTCTTCCACATACTTAGTTATGAAGGTAAAACATATTGGGGTCCCAGTTTTAAGTACTGAATGGGTGTTTACAGACACTTCCATTTTACATTGCATCATGGGAGAGGCGGAAAGTTTCGAGAGACTAAAAGCCGATGACATTGAATTGCCTACGTCAAGGTTTTCCGGTTTTTCTGATCAGTCGATTTCCGATTGTCTGATGGTTTACAATATATGTGTTTAATAACATATATGTCTCTAAGCCAATTAACGATAGAAGTGGTATACTTTCAAACACATATCACAGTTTGATTAAGACACGTTCACACTGAAGTTTGAAATGTTCAGTGTCTGCGTTGCTTGTTTCTAGATTCATTCTCTTTTAAATACTACACGTAATTTATGTAAGGAACTGTAGATTTTCGTCTTTATGAAGACTCGTTTTGATGTTTGTGTGTGTTTAACGTCATATTACCAGTTGGTAATTTAAGGACGTGCCAGGTTTTGGTGATGGAGGTAAGCCGGAGTGCCCGGAGAAAAACCACCGGACCTACGACTAGTACCTGGTGACTGCCTCACGTAGGCCTTGAACCCGCGACCGAGGGGTGGCGATTGAGGACGTTTATATAATTAGGCGCCATAATTATAACCTCTCAGGCGCCATAATTATAACCTCTCAGGCGCAGCGACCACCTCTTTTTATAAAGATTTCTACAACGTCATACACCTATGTGACTATATAAAACCGGTATTCTGTTATAACTAAAGGAGCTGTGAGGCAGTGGTATAACATTTGAATTTATGACGCAATACACTTCCGATATATATCCCGAAGTGCAATTGATGTCAGTTTCGTCTGAAAAGTTATCTACATTTGAGTTTGACATTTGTCCAAAACGCTTGGTCTATTGAGTGACGTGTTATCGCATTCTTCACAATCAGTGACATAGAATGAAACTTGATAGCCCTTGAAACAATGAAGTATATATCTTTGTGTTTGTTTCCTGACTGGAAAAAGCTACTCAAGTGTACATAGTTAAAGTATCTTTTGTAACTTTTAATGCTATTATGCATTTCAACCCTTGGCGAGGGAAACAAAGGATCATGTTTCTTTATGACAAAGGGTAAGTACATAGTTTATTACAATAAAACAACAGAAAGGAGCACTATACGTCCGTGTCCTGTTGTCTACTTCCCGTCAATCGGGAACTAGGTGTGATGGATCTTGCTCATTGTTATGAACCTCCGAGTGAGGAAACTTAACCGGGAAACATAACCGGGAAACTCGAGCGCGAGAGGTAACGCGGGGTTTATTTCCCCGTTATGTGATCACTACAACCTGATATAACATACGCTATTTTGTAGATGGGGTAAACTTATTATTTTCTCTTCCTTACTAGATAAAACGTCACCAGCGTCTTCTGGACAGGAGCAGTACAAAGGTATGTGCAAGCACGTGGGCGGGCAAGGTCAAACTGATAGATGCTCTGTCTCTTGATTCCCTGTTACCTTATTCATACTCATATTGGGTCTTACAAAAAAACATCTTCACTTGTGACTAAATTACTCATTTATACAAAATATGTAGTTCTGTGTGTTTCCACTATTATCCTCAGAAACAAGGGTTGGGGTAGGCATTGTTTTTTTTTATTTTGGAAAATATTTTTACTATGCTTATATAGAGCAGGAGTTCTGACTTTAACAGTGCCTATTACTAAATGCCAATAAACACTTTAGGATAGACACAAAAATCTAGGGTAGGTAGGATTTGCGGAAACACAAATTTTAATTTGACCTAAAGGTTCAGAGACATGGCTATCATAATCAAAGGTCTGCAGCTTATGTCAGGGACAAACTTAAAATAGGTATTTTGAAAAGAATAGGCGAGTAGATATGGAAGCAACAAACAGCTTAGGTGTGGCAGACATACTGGTATAACTGCCACGTGTAACAGACAAACTGCTTAGGTGTGACAGACATACTGGTATAACTGCCACGTGTAACAGACAAACTGCTTAGGTGTGACAGACATACTGGTATAACTGCCACGTGTAACAGACAAACTGCTTAGTTGTGGCAGACATACTGGTATAACTGACACGTGTAACAGACACACCGAATGGTGCGTAGTTCTGCGACATCTATTTTTGTTCTATTTTCGTTGTTTTGTTTTAAATAAAATGGATTATTGCTTTTCTATACAATTCAAAATCTGCCGTTGTTATCGGCGAGGCAAGGTCATTAACTAGAACAGCAGCAGATAAACAGATGACGTCCCGCCCTGCTTCCCGAATTATTTCGAAGGATAGAACAAAGCTATAATTTCATATTCATTTGAAGATTTCAAAATAAAAATAAATAATCTTTGAAATTAATAGAATACTGATGTTAAAGAAAAGTCGATTAAAGTGTCGAGGATATTTCGGATAACTGGTTTTCGAGCGCGGAGCAGTAGTGCTACGACTGACAGACTACGTATTCATACTGTAAATAGCAGTTGCATTCATGCTCTCATAAATGAACCTCCACATAGAAAGGCTATATAATGGTATCGCCACTCCTAATGGAAATATATGTCGGGGTACTGTCTTTCTATGTGCAGTATCAGGGGATGATCTTTTTGAATTCCAGGACATGTTAATTTTGTTTTGTTTTAATGAGTACGACACTTTACCTGATTCAAATTAACCCTATTATATAGTTAATGGGTTGAGATGTGAATAATTCTTAGTTTCCGACAATTGTGCTTCGGGGAAGGTGATGCATGTCGGGGTTTTGTTATATTTCTTATCTTCTTTCTCGATCATATATTTAATTTCTTTGGTCTCTTTTATCATGAAATGTATCATCAACTATAATCTGTTTCTATTCACTTTCTATACTTAGTGTGTTCTCTATAATACATATCTTCTGGCGAAGAGAATGAATGCGTTATTTACACATAGAAGTGTTGAATGTTTGATAAAATGTTATGAATTACACATTGATTAATCGGCATTTTAAAAAAAAATCATACCGGCATGAACTTTGAAAAAAATACCGTTCACTCCTTATATTTACATTATACATTTTTAGTTACTATTTTAATTTACCCAAATACAGATATTTCCTTTTATCACACACCTGTTGAATCTTGTTATAGTAATACATGAAATTTTCAGACCATGAAATACAACGTTCTGTATTGCACATCTGCAATACGGAATGTTGTATTTACCTACTAGCCAGAAATATTTTTTATGGGAATCCCCTTGTCATGGCGAAATGAAAAGTTTCCGGTATTTGCAAAAAAATATCAAAGTTTATAAAATCTTTGTATCGATCTCTACCAAATACGGAAGGTATGTGATAAAAGCAATACCACACACTTGTGTTTTTCTAACAAATCAGAAAGCACTCATTTATTGCGCGAACGTATATATTCGTCCGCGCAATAAACTCGTACTTTCTGATTCGTTAGAAAAACACAAGTGTGAGGTCTTGCATGTTTCGTCAGTGCAAACATGATTCCTTGAACAGCCTAACGTCACCAAAATGTTTGCTACTTACGGTTATCTGATGTATCGAAGCGGGAGAAGAAGCTTCAAAATGGCACTGATCGAATTGCGTTTATAGCTCTATAAATAGATACATAGTTTTATTCTGACAAAATTAGGATTTAACAATCCTTTAACAGTCAGCTCTGAAATAAAAAACAATTAAATAAAAACATATTTCAAAAGTTGCGACGTTTAGATTTCAATTTTTTAAAACTGGATTTCTGCGCTTGGTTTTGCTAGTGTTCATCTACTTTATATTCAAATTGTTTAACTGTGCTTGAATTCACAACATTTGACGGAAGATTGTTCCATAAATCAACAGTTCTAAAATATTTTCGTAAATTTTAAAGTTGTGTCCACGTGTAGATGAACTTTCCCTGATACTAAATATGTCGAATACTTCAAGGTCATATTTCCCCAACAATATTTTGTAAATCTCTATCATGTCGGCACGTGATCTTCTATATGCATGTGTTGGTATTTTTAGTTTTTCTAATCGCTCCTTATAGTATAAGACTTTCAGGCCAGGTACCTGCTTCGTTACTCGACGTTGAACATTTTCTATTGCATTACTGAGATTTTCGAGATGAGGACACCAAACCTGATTCGCGTATTCAATGTGTGGTCTAACTAAAGATGTGTGTAGTAACCTAAAACTCTCATAGTTCATATATTGGAGTGAAAATATATCCTGTTGTAAAATGTTACAATCGTATTTATCATTGATTGCCCTAAATGCTTTCGTATCATCCGCGAAAAGGAATGTATGAGCCCCAGGACTTGTTACATCAGGCATGTCGTTTATATAAATTTACAAATAAAAATGGTCCTAAAACCGACCCTGGTGGTATGCCTCCTATTACATGGTTCCACTCCGACTTTCTCCATTCACGACGACCTTTTTTCTCTTTCAAGTGAAAAATCAGCTATCCAAGAAGAAAACCTCCCCGATATTCTATAAGTTGCTAGTTTTATGGATTAAGTGTTGATTGTAAACTTTATCAAATGCTTTCATAAAATCACAATAAATAACATCGATACATCCTTCTTTATCCAAACTTTCTGTCCGCGATAACCTTTAGATGTTGTAACACCGTAGATCTGCCTTCAATGAACCCCTACTGTGCTTTACTGAGAAGTTCCTCCCTAATTATTGATTCTATTACTGTATGAATGCAATGTTCCGGTAATGGTTATTGAGGAATTTGCAGTTGAAATGTAAATAACATATTAAAGAAAAGACAAATTCTAGAAACAACAACAACAAAACAGAAGTTGAGGTGTATTGACTGCACTAACGTACCAAAAATAGCGCATAATGGAATGCGGAGAAATATTGTGCTCGATAAATACTTTGACAAGGAGGAAACACACATATCACATTTTAATATTTACATTCAGTATTTGATTACTGTTATCCCACGGAAGTAAGCATGACAACACACCATGATAAAGTATCTCGTACTAATACAGGAAATAGTCAGCGGGTTAAGATGGTGTCACAGGGGTGATGCTCACTGCTTCTAGGGTCCTATTGGAGTAAATCATCACTCCGTTACACAGGACGCTGTTGACTACTTCTAAAGTTCTTCTCCCAACATTGTAGGACCATATTAAAAGTTTCACGAGTCCTTTTGAAGTTAACATCCTCTCAAACTTAAAAGGTGACGTTGACCAATGTCTGAGCAGTATTGGAGTAAACTCCCTCTGTTGTATGAGTTGCAGATTAATATTTCGCGGGTTCTATTAAAGTAAACCATATTCCCGTTTTATAAGGATTTTGACTGCTTTCGAGCTCAATTGTCAAATACCATACTCCTTGTTTATACGGTGGTGTTGACAGTGTTACGAGTTCTATATTTGTATGTTAGAGTCGGCAATCTCCCCACTTTATATTGACATTTCTTTAGATCACTAGTTTTTCGCAAGACATGCAATTTTGCGATATTTTACAATTTGATATTGATCACAATTTTTTTCTCAAAAATAATTGACAGTGATCCATGAATTTATTAACGAAGTGAAATTCTCGAGAGAAAAAAAAGTTTGTATTTCACCCGAGAAATTTAGTGATAGCAGTTCATAACAACATCATGTATGGTTGTGGTTTCTCATACCATCATACAAATCAATAAAATCGATTTTAAAAATAAAGTTAATGTTTTACATGTAATACGAATTGCGAAACACGTTTTATGAACCTATACTTATCATTTGAAACGAATTGATCCATATACCCTGGTACAGTCAATATCAATAAATATATCACTATCAATATCGTCAATTTACCACGTGAGTTTTGCATGACTTTTAGTAATTTACCAGGTCAGCAATATATATTAAACAGTGTTGTCTATTATAATTTAACACACAAATGAGTATTGATCTAACTACCCTGGTAGTTGTGTGATGATGGTGTCAATGTATTTGTGTAACGCTGTCAAGTATATTTGTCAGGTAGTTAAATCAATCAGAGTTGTCTGATAATCTTGTCTAAATCTTGTGGAAATACAAATAGAGACAAGGTGAGTATGTTTTGTTTACCTAGAAGGTTCTCCCTCTGGCCTATCTACGGTATAACCCTATATTTACCATTTTATGATGGAATGCCCATTATACTCTGAAATTAGGTCAAAATATTTATACAGGAGATACTTTATCCGACCAAATATTAACTTATTTCATCGGAGAACAAAATCATAATTAAAAAAAATAGCATTGTATACTTATAAAGCAACTAAAATTAGAAACGGAGTATAATTAAATTGAAGTTTTATTACAATATGTCAGTGTGTCCTTGGCTCACAGTGATGTAACACTTCTTTATATGCTGTTGTTATCATGTGAAAATAATATGTACAGATGGTTTTTGATAATAATAATTCGAGGTTCTTATATACCGCTTTATCACAACCTAGTTTGTAAGCCGTCTCATAGCGGTTCACAAATTATTATCCTTGGTTATTATAGGGCCTGCAACCAGCCAATATCTTTCTCATCTCCCTGGGGACACACACCCGGTGCTGCTAGGTTGCTTGTTGTAAACTCGTCAGAACTTATTGTGTACCACTACCATATCACAAATATTGTGAATGTATGTAGCACAAGGACAGTAATGTATGTAGCACAAGGACAGTAATGTGTATTGCAGGAAATAAAGACATATATACGTGTACTCGCCAAATAGTGATTAACAATGCCTTTTGTGTTTTGTAGTTACTAAGCAACACAATTACGACGAAGTCGACCTTGACCAAGCTTCGACGGAACCAAACTGGGAAGGTGAGGTGGTCGTTGATGTCAAAAGCAATCACTATGGACAACATGATCGAGTTATAAGATGACTAACGATAGGGAAGGAAACACGTCCACAAAACATCTCCCAATCTGATACCATCACTGAGATGTCCTTTTAGTATAGTCTATGTTTAGGACAATGACGAGACGTTTCTTGTTTCTTGATGATACCGGCAGTGATCAAGTAAAATCTCGTGGCGTGTCCAAGTCTTTACGTCCGAACAGAATGTAATGTTCATTGTAGTTGTGATTTTTTTTATGAATATTCAAGTTCTGATAGAAAAAATCTCGTTATAGAGCCCTTTTTCTGACATTTTCTCGCCTCTTCTAATTCAAGGTCTGTTAGGAACACATAATGTTGTTGACTAATGTTTGAATCCATGCATAAAGAGAACTCAACGTTGCATAAACAAAAAGTGGGGGCTCCCCAAGGGCATTTCGTTCACAGCACTATTCTGTTCGAGCGGTTCAACAGATTGTCACCATATGTGGTTTGAAATTTATCTGTAGAATCAGATGTAATACACAGGTAATAAAGTCATAGGTCTGTACTAGAGTTGTACTCGAGACGTAGTAGAGCTGTCCAAGGTCTGTACTAGAGTTGTCCTAGGTCTGTACTAGAGCTGTCCAAGGTCCGTACTAGAGTTGTTCTAGGTCTGTACTAGAGTTGTCCTAGGTCTG
>NW_018408122.1:80712-80784 GCF_002113885.1 Mizuhopecten yessoensis
GTCCTATGTCTGTACTAGAGTTGTCCAAGGTCTGTACAAGAGTTGTCCTAGGTCTGTACTAGAGTTGTCCTA
>NW_018408122.1:80850-83714 GCF_002113885.1 Mizuhopecten yessoensis
AGTTGTCCTAGGTCTGTACTAGAGTTGTCCTAGGTCTGTACTAGAGTTGTCCTAGGTCTGTACTAGAGTTGTCCTATGTGTGTACTGGAGTTGTCCTAGGTCTGTACAAGAGTTGTCCTAGGTCTGTACTAGAGTTGTCCTAGGTCTGTACTAGAGTTGTCCTAGGTCTGTACTAAAGTTGTCCTAGGTCTATACTGAAGTGAACTTATTCACACAAGTTTGGTTTTGAATTTCAATATTTTTGAGAACTGGGTCCGTGTTACCGGTTTTACAGGTTTCTGATTATGCAGGGGTGATTACAACGTGATACACAGCAGTTCATTTGGTGGGTTGGTGAGGGTTTTAACGTCCTGTCAACAACTAAAGGCATTTACGGACTTTGGTATGTCCCGGCCTGGGGACTACACCAGTTGTCTTCCTCAACTTGGTGAACATTAAAACCAAAAGTGAGATGTTGCCAAGCAAGGCGTTAGGAAATAGAATGCTGTTAGAGTTCTGCAGGGTTTCCCACATTAGTCGCCTCTTACGATACATGCAGTGGATAACATTTCTCAATCCCCAGCCTGCAGGGGTGAGTTCATTTGGTAGACAAACGAAAGGCAACTTTATGTCAAAAAATAGCATTAGAGATATAAAATGACTTTAATGGTTTAACACCAGATTTAATATAACCAGAATACAAGGATGATTCATAAACAGCTGCTGGGTACAGAGTTTGATATATTTATGTGAAGGGCACTTTTTACATTGCTAGCATCACCGTTTAGTCCTAGAAGGACAACACGGCTGTTTGATGCAGTGTATTTGTATGATACAGTGTATTTGTATGATACATTGTATTTGTATGATGCAGTGTATTTGTATGATGCAGTGTATTTGTATGATACAGTGTATTGGTATGATGCAGTGTATTTGTATGATGCAGTATATTTGTATGATACAGTGTATTTGTATGATAAGTGTATTTGTATGATGCAGTGTATTTGTATGATACAGTATATTTGTATGATACAGTATATTTGTATGATACAGTGTATTTGTATTTGTATGATGCAGTGTATTTGTATGATACAGTGTATTTGTATGATGCAGTGTATTTGTATGATGTAGTGTATTTGTATGATGCAATGTATTTGTATGATACAGTGTATTTCATTATTGACATGCTGTATCTATTACCAAATTTGTAAGATACAATCACGTGTGTGTTGTGTGTGTGTTGTGTATGTGTGTTGTGTGTGTGTTGTGTGTGTGTTTTGTGTGTGTGTTATGTTTATATGTGTGTGTGTTTTGTGTATGTGTGTGTGTGTGTGTGTGTGTTATATTTATATGTGTGTTATATTTGTATCTGTGTGTCGTGTGTATGTGTGTGTTGTGTATTTGTCTTTGTGTTGTGTTGTGTGTGTGTGTTTTTGTATGTGTGTTATGTTTTATGTGTGTTGTGTGTATGTGTGAGTTGTGTGTATGTGTGGTTGTGTGTGTGTGTTTTTTGTGTGTGTGTGTGTTATGTTTGTATGTGTGTTGTGTGTGTGCTGTGTATTTGTGTTGTGTGTTGTGTGTTGTGTGTGTGTTTTGTGTGTTTGTGTTATGTTTGTATGTGTGTTGTGTGTATGTGTGAGTTGTGTGTATGTGTGGGTTGTGTGTGTGTGTTTTTGTGTGTGTGTGTGTGTGTGTGTGTGTGTGTGTTGTGTTTGTATGTGTGTGTGTTGTGTATTTGTGTGTGTGTGTTGTGTGTTTGTTTTTTGTGTGTGTTTTATGTTTGTATGTGTGTTGTGTGTTTGTTTTTTGTGTGTGTTTTATGTTTGTATGTGTGTTGTGTGTGTCGTGTGTATGCGTGGGTAGTGTGTATGTGTGTGTGTTGTGTGTATGCTTGCTTTTTTGTGTGTATGTGTATGTTGTGTGTGCGTTGTGTGTATGTGTATGTTGTGTGTGGGTTGTGTGTATGTTTGTGTTGTTTGTGTGTTATGTGTGTGTGTGTTGTGTGTATGACAGACAGACAGACATTCTTTATTTCCTCTAATAAGATATTACATGGTCTTGTCGTTTTTAACAATTTCAACAATTTACAGCATGCATACTACATATTTACATAATACTACAGTTTCTTACTGTATTCTTCAAACTATGTTCAAGAGCTAGAGTTGCTCTGGAGAAGTATGTTCATTTCTGTGAACATCCCAGCAAGTTTGTCACTTATAGCAACCATCAGATTGTCCCATTCTCCATCGTCCAAAGAAATATCGTTCCTTCCACCAAGAATAAATGAACATTTTTTGTCTTCCTCTAGCATATCGTATTGTACATATTTTTCAACGCTTATAAGATTAACTATTTGTTCCAGCAAGATGTCTCTACTTTTGAATAATGTGGGACATTGTATAATGAAATGTTTAACGTCATCGTTCACAACTTTTTTGCACAGTTTACACATCACATTTTGGAATTCAGTCCTGTAGGAAAGCTTTATTAATTCACAATTCAGCCCTGTAGGAAAGCTTTATTAATTCACAATTCAGTCCTGTAGGAAAGCTTTATTAATTCACAATTCAGCCCTGTAGGAAAGCTTTATTAATTCACAATTCAGCCCTGTAGGAAAGCTTTATTAATTCACAATTCAGCCCTGTAGGAAAGCTTTATTAATTCACAATCCAGCCCTGTAGTAAAGCTTGATTAATTCACAATTCAGCCCTGTAGGAAAGCTTTATTAATTCACAATTCAGCCCTGTAGGAAAGCTTTATTAATTCACAATTCAGCCCTGTAGGAAAGCTTTATTAATTCACAATTCAGCCCTGTAGGAAAGCTTTATTAATTCACAATTCAGCCCTGTAGGAAAGCTTTATTAATTCACAATTCAGCCCTGTAG
>NW_018408122.1:85530-103656 GCF_002113885.1 Mizuhopecten yessoensis
AGTATTTGATTGAAGAGTATAACGATCGCGTCCAGCAGACTTTTACCGCCGTAACGAAAATGTTCGATGACTATATCATCATGTCCTCCCGCTTTACCATTTTTCATACTCTTGATCGCTGTCGCAGTTTCACTTATTGAAATAGCTCGATCGCAAATACCATCACTATTTGCAAAGCTTCTGACGAACATATCGTGAATATCTAACTGTATCTTAGCCCGATGACTATCATCAAAATTGGTTTGCTCAGACGGTAAAGCTAACTTACTATAGTACTCAAACCAAACATTCTTTAGTTCATCTGAATCGCAGATGATTTTATTGTCAACTTTAAGTTCTGAACATCTGTAACTATTATATTTTCTTGCCCGAACAGCCTTATAGAATGTGCCGATATCAACTTCACCTGCTTCCTGCAGGTGGTCGAGTTGCTGCTGTTCGTATAGCTCCCTTGCTTCTTTTAATGATTTACGAAAGATGGTTTTTGAATCCTTATAATCTTTGTATGATTTATGTTCTGTGCCGCGCGGACGTCCCTCCGCTTTCCACACTATACGATACTGCCTCATTGACGTATGCAGTTCTTTTACACTTCCGAAGTTCCAATATGGTTTTAAGTATTTACGATACTGCTTAAATGGCAATGTAGCTTTCGCTGAATCCTTTATCGCGGAAACAATAATCTGTACTAAGCTGTCGAGATCATCTAAATCCTTCGCCTCGCGGAGTTTAGAAGTATTACCGATCATCTGCGCCACTTGTGTGGGTTGTGTGTGTGTGTTGCGTTCTTCTGTACGTTGTGTTGTTCCTGTTCCTTGTGTGTTGTGTTTGTATGTGTGTCGTGTGGATGTGTGTGTGTATGGATGTGTGGGTTGTGTGTGGGGGTGTTGCGTTTTTCTGTACGTTGTGTTGTTCCTGTCCCTTGTGTGTTATGTTTTTATGTGTGTCGTGTGTATGTGTTTTGTGTGTGTGTGTGTGTTGTGCGCTGTTCTGTTTGGTGTTTTGTTCCTGTTCCTTGTGTGTTATGTTTGTATGTGTGTCGTGTGTATGTGTGTCGTGTGTATGTGTGTTGTGTGTGTGTGTTATGTTTGACTGTGTGTGTCTTGTGTCGTGTGTATGTATGTATGTGTGGGTTGTGTGTGTGTGTGTGTGTGTGTGTGTGTTGGGTTCTTCTGTGCGTTGTGTTGTTCCTGTTCCTTGTGTGTTATGTTCGTATGTGTGTCGTGTGTATGTGTGTTGTATGTGTGTATGTATGTGTGGGTTGTGTGTGTGTGCGTGTTGCGTTCTTCTGTACGTTGTGTTGTTCCTGTTCCTTGTGTGTTATGTTTGTATGTGTGTCGTGTGTATGTGGGTTGTGTGTGTATGTATATGTGGGTTGTGTGTGTGTGTGTGTTGCGTTCTTCTGTACGTTGTGTTGTTCCTGTTCCTTGTGTGTTGAAGCTGTAGTATCCTTGATCCTTTTTATAATAATTGTATATTTTTATTGTTTCAGTGGAGAAGAAGCCGAGGAACTACGATGAAATCGAAATAGGAGCTAACCAATCGGAACAAAGGTCAAGAAAGGTTAACCACTTTGCTACAAGTATAGAGGTGTTGGTTCTGTATAAGGCACGGCCCTCTTAGTTAACAATGTAGATATAACAGAAATCAGTGGCGTAGCTGAATATATATGATGTCTAAAAATGTCTCTGTTCCAATCTTACGTAGCTACGTCATTGATTCTCAATATAGTATCAAACATTAACACAGACACACGTTATATAGCCTCGAGATGGCATTCCATAATTAGTAAGAATTACAAATAATTCCCTAGTTACAACGCAGTAAATAGCAACGGATTCAGTCAATTATTGTTAAAGAGCTCTTTTGATCCGGGTTAAATTACGAAATTAGGCTCGTGTATTGTTACTATGATGTTGACCAAGCAAATAAGGAATATCGGATGTTGTGTGGAAACTGCAGTCGCAGGTAATTCATGAATTCATGACCTCGTTTTAAATATGTCTGTAAATAATCAACCTCTAGAAATATTGTTGTAGTAAGTGTAATCCCCAGTAATTCAGGACCTCGTTATAAATCTGGATGTTGACTAATCTACCTCGAATCTCTCTAGACATATTGTTGTAGTAAGTGTAATCCCTAGTAATTCAGGTCCTCGTTATAAATCTGGATGTTGACTAGTCTACCTCGGATCTCTCTAGACATTTTGTTGTAGTAAGTGTATTCCCCAGGAATTCAGGTTGGCACTATTATCCCCAAGTAATCCAGGACCTCGTTAATAAATCTGGCTGGTGACTAGTCTACATCGGATCTCTCTAGACATATTGTTGTAGTAAGTGTATCCCCAAGTAATCCAGGACCTCGTTAATAAATCTGGCTGGTGACTAGTCTACATCGGATCTCTCTAGACATATTGTTGTAGTACATTGTAAGTGTATCCCCAAGTAATTCAGGTCCTCGTTATAAATCTGGATGTTGACTAGTCTACCTCGGATCTCTCTAGACATATTGTTGTAGTAAGCGTAATCCCCAGTAATTCATGTCCTCGTTATAAATCTGGATGTTGACTAATCTAACTCGGATCTCTCTAGACATATTGTTGTAGTAAGTGTAATCCCCAGTCTTTCAGGTCCTCGTTATAAATCTGGATGTTGACTTAGTCTACATCGGATCTCTCTAGACATATTGTTGTAGTACATGTAAGTATATTCCCCAGAAATTCAGGACCTCGTTATAAATCTGGATGTTGACTAATCTAACTCGGATCTCTCTAGACATCTTTTTGTAGTAAGTGTATCCCCAAGTAATTCAGGTCCTCGTTATAAGTCTGAATGTTGACTAGTCTACCTCGGATCCCTCTAGACATTTTGTTGTAATAAGTGTATCCTCCAGCAATTGGCGGATTGGTCGAGTGTTTAACACTTCGGCCTTCCACGGAGGCGGCCGGGGTACGATCCTCGAAGTCGTTGCACGCATGGAATATTAGAGAAAGTGTTTTTCTCCTGCCCACACAACTCCAACAACTCAGGTGGAGTATAAAATGGTCTGGGGTGGATGTTGCGGTATCTGTGATGTAGCATTCAAGTGAGGTGACACTACAAAAGATGCCGTTGGAAGCACGGTCCCACTACAAACAGAACACAATACATCTCCAGCGCCCACACGCTGGCATACACACAAAGGGAGATATTTGCCAAGTGGCATAGGACTAGTAGTTATAGCGCCTGATAAGGCAGCTCCTGCGAACTCCTCAAAATTGTATATCTGTATCAATTGTATATATATGTACTGTAAAGCGCTTTAGAGTGGCTTATGTTAGCTAGATAGGGCGCTATATCAAATGTTGTAAATTATTATTATTAATTCAGGATCTCGTCATAAATCTGTACGTTGACTAGTCTACCTCGGATCTCTCTAGACATATTGTTGTAGTAAGTGTATTCCCCAGTAATTCAGGACCTCGTTATAAACATGGCTGTTGACTAGTCTACCTCGGATCCCTCTAGACATACTGTTGTAGTTAGTGTATTCCCCGGGAATTCAGGTTGGCACTATAAACATGGCTGTTGACTAGTCTACCTCGGATCCCTCTAGACATATATTGTTGTAGTTAGTGTATTCCCCAGTAATTCAGGTTGGCACTATAAACATGGCTGTTGAATAGTCTACCTCGGATCTCTCTAGACATATTGTTGTAGTAAGCGTAATCCCCAGTAATTCATGTCCTCGTTATAAACATGGCTGTTGACTAATCTAACTCGGATCTCTCTAGACATTATGTTGTAGTAAGTGTAATCCCCAGTAATTCAGGACCTCGTTATAAACATGGCTGTTGACTAATCTAACTCGGATCTCTCTAGACATTATATTGTAGTAAGTGTATTCCCCAGTAATTCAGGTTGGCACTATAAACATGGCTGTTGACTAGTCTACCTCGGATCTCTGTAGACATATTGTTGTAGTTAGTGAATTCCCCAAGAATTCAGGTTGGCACTATAAACATGGCTGTTGACTAATCTAACTCGGATCTCTCTAGACTTTATATTGTAGTAAGTGTATTCCCCAGTAATTCAGGTTGGCACTATAAACATGGCTGTTGACTAGTCTACCTCGGATCCCTCTAGACATATATTGTTGTAGTAAGTGTTTTCCCAAGTAATTCAGGTCCTCGTTATAAACCTGGATATTGACTAGTCTACCTCGGATCTCTCTAGACATATTGTTGTAGTAAGTGTATTCCAGTAATTCATGTCCTCGTTATAAATCTGGATGTTGACTAATCTAACTCGGATCTCTCTAGACATTGTGTTGTAGTAAGTGTAATCCCCAGTAATTCAGGACCTCGTTATAAACATGGCTGTTGACTAGTCTACATCGGATCCCTCTAGACATATATTGTGGTAGTAAGTGTTTTCCCAAGTAATTCAGGTCCTCGTTATAAGGCTGAGTGTTGACTAGTCTACCTCGGATCCCTCTTGACATATATTGTTGTAGTAAGTGTTTTCCCAAGAAATTCAGGTCCTCGTTATAAACCTGGATATTGCCTAGTCTACCTCGGATCTCTCTAGACAATATTGTTGTAGTAAGTGTATCCCCAAGTAATTCAGGTCCTCGTTATAAACCTGGATATTGCCTAGTCTACCTCGGATCTCTCTAGACATATTTCTGTCGTAAGTGTAATCCCCAGAAATTCAGGACCTCGTTATAAACATGGCTGTGGACTAGTCTACCTCGGATCTCTCTAGACAATATTGTTGTAGTAAGTGTATCCCCAAGTAATCCAGGACCTCGTTAATAAATCTGGCTGGTGACTAGTCTACATCGGATCTCTCTAGACATATTGTTGTAGTTAGTGTATTCCCCAAGAATTCAGGTTGGCACTATAAACTTGGCTGTTGACTAGTCTACCTCGGATCCCTCTGGACATATTTTTGTAGTTAGTGTATTCCCCAGGAATTCAGGTTGACACACCTCGGATCCCTCTAGACATATTCTTGTAGTTAGTGTATTCCCCAGTAATTCAGGTTGGCACTATAAACATGGCCGTGGACTAGTCTACCTCGGATCCCTTTAGAAATATATTGTTGTAGTAAGTGCAATCCCCAGTTATTCAGGACCTCGTTATAAACATGGCTGTTGACTAGCTAGTCTACCTCGGATCCCTCTAGACATATATTGTGGTAGTAAGTGTTTTCCCAAGTAATTCAAGTCCTCGTTATAAACCTGGATATTGACTAGTCTACCTCGGATCTCTCTAGACAATATTGTTGTAGTAAGTGTATCCCCAAGTAATTCAGGTCCTCGTTATAAACCTGGATATTGACTAGTCTACATCGGATCTCTCTAGACATATTGTTGTAGTTAGTGTAATCCCCAGTAATTCAGGTTGGCACTATAAACATGGCTGTGGACTAGTCTACCTCGGTTCCCTTTAGATATATATTGTTGTAGTAAGTGCAATCCCCAGTAATTCAGGACCTCGTTATAAACATAGCTGTTGACTAGTCTACCTCGGATCTCGTAAGTGTAATCCCCAGTAATTCAGGACGTCGTTATAAACATAGCTGTTGACTAGTCTACCTCGGATCTCTCTAGACAATATTGTTGTAGTAAGTGTATCCCCAAGTAATTCAGGTCCTCGTTATAAGGCTGAGTGTTGACTAGTCTACCTCGGATCCCTTTAGAAATATATTGTTGTAGTAAGTGCAATCCCCAGTAATTCAGGACCTCGTTATAAACATAGCTGTTGACTAGTCTACCTCGGATCCCTCTTGACATATATTGTTGTAGTAAGTGTTTTCACAAGTAATTCAGGTCCTCGTTATAAACCTGGATATTGACTAGTCTACCTCGGATATCTCTAGACATATAGTTGTAGTAAGTGTATTCCCCAGTAATTCAGGACCTCGTTATAAACATGGCTGTTGACTAGGCTACCTCGGATCCCTCTAGACATACTGTTGTAGTTAGTGTATTCCCCGGGAATTCAGGTTGGCACTATAAACATGGCCGTGGACTAGTCTACCTCGGATCCCTCTAGACATATTGTTGTAGTTAGTGTATTCCCCAGGAATTCAGGTTGGCACTATAAACATGGCTGTGGACTAGTCTACCTCGGATCCCTTTAGATATATATTGTTGTAGTAAGTGCAATCCCCAGTTATTCAGGACCTCGTTATAAATCTAGATGTTGACTAGTCTACCTCGGATCTCTCTAGACATATTGTTGTAGTAAGTGTATTCCCCAGTAATTCAGGACCTCGTTATAAACATGGCTGTTGACTAGTCTACCTCGGATCTCTGTCGACATATTGTTGTAGTAAGTGTATTCCCCAGGAATTCAGGTTGACACTATAAACATGGCTGTTGACTAGTCTACCTCGGATCTCTCTAGACATATTGTTGTAGTTAGTGTATTCCCCAGGAATTCAGGTTGGCACTATAAACATGGCTGTTGACTAGTCTACCTCGGATCCCTCTAGATATATTGTTGTAGTAAGTGTAATCCCCAGTAATTCAGGGCCTCGTTATAAACATGGCTGTTGACTAGTCTACCTCGGATCTCTCTAGACATATTGTTGTAGTTAGTGTATTCCCCAGGAATTCAGGTTGGCACTATAAACATGGCTGTTGACTAGTCTACCTAGGATCTATCTAGACATATTGTTGTAGTAAGTGTAATCCCCAGTAATTCAGGACCTCGTTATAAACATGGCTGTTGACTAGTCTACCTCGGATCTCTATCGACATATTTTTGTAGTTAGTGTATTCCCAAGGAATTCAGGTTGGCACTATAAACATGGCTGTTGACTAGTCTACCTCGGATCCCTCTAGACATATTGTTGTAGTTAGTGTAATCCCCAGTAATTCAGGTTGGCACTATAAACATGGCTGTTGACTAGTCTCCCTCGGATCTCTCTAGACATATTTTTGTAGTTAGTGTATTCCCCAGGAATTCAGGTTGGCACTATAAACATGGCTGTTGACTAGTCTACCTCGGATCCCTCTAAAAAATTTGTTGTAGTTAGTGTATTCCCCAGGAATTCAGGTTGGCACTATAAACAATTCACCAGGAATTCAGGTTGGCACTATAAACATGGCTGTTGACTAGTCTACCTCGGACCTCTGTAGACATATTGTTGTAGTTAGTGTATTCCCCAGGAATTCAGGATGGCACTATAAACATGGCTGTTGACTAGTCTCCCTCGGATCCCTCTAGACATTATGTTGTAGTAAGTGTAATCCCCAGTAATTCAGGACCTCGTTATAAACATGGCTGTTGACTAGTCTCCCTCGGATCCCTCTAGACATTATGTTGTAGTAAGTGTAATCCCCAGTAATTCAGGACCTCGTTATAAACATGGCTGTTGACTAGTCTACCTCGGACCTCTGTAGACATATTGTTGTAGTTAGTGTATTCCCCAGGAATTCAGGATGGCACTATAAACATGGCTGTTGACTAGTCTACCTCGGACCTCTGTAGACATATTGTTGTAGTTAGTGTATTCCCCAGGAATTCAGGTTGGCCCTATAAACATGGCTGTTGACTAGTCTACCTCGGATCGTAAGTGTATCCCCAAGTAATTCAGGTCCTCGTTATAAATCTGGATGTTGACTAGTCTACCTCGGATCTCTCTAGACATATTGTTGTAGTAAGTGTAATCCCCAGTAATTCAGGACCTCGTTATAAACATGGCTGTTGACTAGTCTACCTCGGATCCCTCTAGACATATTGTTGTAGTAAGTGTTTTCCCAAGTAATTTAGGTCCTCGTTATAAACCTGGATATTGACTAGTCTACCTCGGATATCTCTAGACATATTGTTGTAGTAAGTGTATTCCCCAGTAATTCAGGTTGTCGTTATAAACATGGCTGTTGACTAGTCTACCTCGGATCTCTCTAGACATATTTTTGTAGTAAGTGTAATCCCCAGTAATTCAGGTCCTCGTCATAAATCTGTCCGTTGAATAATCTACCTCGGAGCACATCGGACTTTTTCCCTGAAGTACAATTATAGCACTGATGAATCATATGTTTAAGGGTATTGTAAAGTTTGTTTAGCTTTCTGTATGTGAAACTAGAGTTTTGATAACAGCTGTTTCTCTAATTTGTGTTCCCGGTGTTTATCCTGATTAGACCACCGTATATAGGAGGGCCCGACTATTTAGTTGACACTGATTGTCTATACTCAACCGTTGGTTGGTACATACAACATCGAAATTTTGGCCTGTGGTCTATGCTGTTTTAATCACTCCATTCCAATTGTTTACTTGTGTTTCGTCTTGACGAAGGGGCCGCGGTGGCCAAGTGGTAATGGCGTCTGACATTCTGCTACCAATAGCCCTCCACCACTGGGCCGCGGGTTCGAGGCCTTCGTGGAGCAATCGCTAGGTACTGGTCGTAGGTCGGTGGTTTTTCTGCGGGAACTCCGGCTTTCCTCGACCACCAAAACCTGGCACGTCCTTAAATGACCATAGCAGTTAATATGACGTAAAACACAAACAACCCAAGGTTTAGTCACTAATAGTTGTAGTGTAGAATGTAGAGTTATTGTTCATAAGCGAGTTCGTGAAGATAAAAAAGTACAATATTTGAAGTGGATTGGAATTAGTTAGAAAAACTGTTATGAAGCGATTCCTATTCGATCTTTACGCATTTCACCACAAGGCATAGACAACATGTACAGTTGCACCTGTTCGGAATAATTCCCAGAGGATTGTGAACAGTATACAAGATAAACACATGGTTTATTACGGTAAATAACTGTATTGTTTCACTACCCATTTACTTTATACAACTAGTTAATGGGCAACGTTATGTTCTGTAATAAATTCGTATGCGTTATATAGTCGTACAGAATAAACTAACCAACTCCACAGCGTCGTGTCTCCATTTAATTTTCTCCTGTCCACTCAATTGATAGCCCCCGGAAGTAGAATTACACAAAAGAGTTCCATAAATTAAGGCGAGAGGACAACCTTTCCGGTACGAGCAATAACAATCGTGCCGGACAACTTTTCCGGAATATTCATGTTTATATTATCGTCGTAAGCAAACCAGAAAACAGTGAGTTAATTATGAGGAAAATAGACATTAATGAATAATGATGTGTGCCTACGGTTATGTAAAAATTGGTTCAAAAAATTAAATAAAATGGCCTCTCCAAAATATGTTTAAACATTTCAATGTTACTATAAATGTTATTCATAATTTTCATGTATACGAGCTCACTTATGGCCAATAACGACCTATTTCATAGTTTGATGATGTATCATTGATTCTCTCGAATTCTAAAGCTAACGATCGAACATTACTGTGTGTGTTTTTTCAATTTTATCAGAAACAATGTCTGGTATCTTCTGACTTGATACAAAAAAGTAATAGGTTATTATCGTCACTATGCATTTTGTAGGTGAAGTCAAAACAAAAAGTGTGTTATACGTAATACACAAATATGTTTACAAAAAGTTTGTTATACGTAATACACAAATATATTTACAATAAGTGTGTTATACGCAATGCACAAATATATTAACAATAAGTGTGTTATACGTAATACACAAATATGTTTACAAAAAGTTTGTTCTACGTAATACACAAATATATTTACAACAAGTGTGGTATACGTTATACACAAATATATTTACAATAAGTGTTTTATGCGTAATACACAAATATATTTACAATAAGTTTGGTATACGTTATACACAAATATATTTACAATAAGTGTGGTATACGTAATACAAAAATATATTTACAATAAGTGTATTATACGTAATACACAAATATATTTATAATAAGTGTAGTGTACGTAATACACAAATATATTTACAATAAGTGTGTTATACGTAATACACAAATATATTTATAATAAGTGTAGTGTACGTAATACACAAATATATTTACAATAAGTTTGGTATACGTTATACACAAATATATTTACAATAAGTGTTTTATGCGTAATACACAAATATATTTACAATAAGTGTTTTATACGTAATACACAAATATATTTACAATAAGTGTTTTATACGTAATACACAAATATATTTACAATAAGTTTGGTATACGTTATACACAAATATATTTACAATAAGTGTTTTATACGTAATACACAAATATATTTACAATAAGTTTGGTATACGTTATACACAAATATATTTACAATAAGTGTTTTATGCGTAATACACAAATATATTTACAATAAGTTTGGTATACGTTATACACAAATATATTTACAATAAGTGTGGTATACGTAATACAAAAATATATTTACAATAAGTGTATTATACGTAATACACAAATATATTTATAATAAGTGTAGTATACGTAATACACAAATATATTTACAATAAGTGTTTTATACGTAATACACAAATATATTTACAATAAGTGTGTTATACGTAATACACAAATATATTTACAAAAAGTGTGTTATACGTAATACACAAATATATTTACAACAAGTGTGGTATACGTTATACACAAATATATTTACAATAAGTGTGTTATACGTAATACACAAATACATTTACAACAAGTGTGTTATACGTAATACACAAATATATTTGCAATAAGTGTGTTATACGTAATACACAAATATATTTACAATAAGTTGTGATTAACAACACTTATATGACTACGTCACTCTCTTCTTTTCTCGGCGTCAGCAAAATGTTGAGTAATTCATTCATGCTTAGATACATAGAATTATTCTGACAAAACTAGGATTTCGCAATCCTTTGACAGCCAGCTCTGAAATAAAAAAACACAACAACAATAAAATAAAAACACATTTCAAAAGTTGCGACGTTTAGGTTTCGATTTGTTTCCAAAACTGTATTTCTGGGTTTGGTTTTTTCAGTGTTTATCTAATTCATTTTCAAATAATCAGTATATCATTGTAACAATGTCGGTTTGTAGGGACGATGTAATACGTAGGCTATATAGGTATTTATTTAAAGTAAATGCTAATTTTATGACAATTTATATTTTAAATAGATCTATGTTGTATATAACTCGCTTGTAAATGAATAGTGTAACTGGAGTGCTTATGTAGGTCATGCATAGTTCACATAGTAGTAGACGCCAAGGGTAAGCCTGATAGCTTCTTAGGGCGCATTTTGATAGTTAAAACTTCGATTGTATTTACACTTCCGGTGTGCTTGAATAAGGAGAAGTATAACAGGTATGCAGATAGCACTGCGCCTCGAATTTGAACTGATGGTTTTCCCAGAACTTATTGAGCAAATATTGGTTAGTATTTTTTGTTTGTTTTCTAAATCAAGCTACTGGAAATATAAAAAAAAAACTGTGGTCGTCATTATAAGCTTCTATTTATTTTACATTACAGCAAGGAGTAGGGCCGCTAAACTACATTGAAGTGGAATTTACAGACAAGACACCAACGAAGCCGAAAATGTCAGTGTCTGAGAAAGAGGCGTCTAAAGTGACGTACAGCGAGGTGACAGTAGACGCACAGATATATGAAAATCAATGATGGTTCAATACAGGACATATATATTCTATACTTCTAATTATTTAAGATTATTTTAATGGATTTGAGAAGGAGTTCCTGCACAGTTTATATCGTTATAAACACTTGTACTAAACTTAGTACAAGTAAAATCTAAGGTTTGGTGATATTTTTTTGAACTCATATTTGATAATGATATTGAAATACTAATATGTGTTTAAATAATAAACATGTACTGTTCAGCCCAATTAAGCAAGAACTCTGCAGTTCTAGCTTTGTCCCAGAACGCTGGAGTATTAGGACATGATAAATAGAATCTTACATTCGTGTCCATATCATTTTGAATTTTTCAAACTCGTTCAATAATTGTATACGACACCCACATAAAGGCTCGTGTTATATAAAATCATCAAACTCGTTCAATAATTGTATACGACACCCACATCAAGGCTCGTGTTATATAAAATCATCGAACTCGTTCAATAATTGTATACGACACCCACATCAAGGCTCGTGTTATATAAAATCATCGAACTCGTTCAATAATTGTATACGACACCCACATCAAGGCTCGTGTTATATAAAATCATCGAACTCGTTCAATAATTGTATACGACACCCACATCAAGGCTCGTGTTATATAAAATCATCGAACTCGTTCAATAATTGTATACGACACCCACATCAAGGCTCGTGTTATATAAAATCATCGAACTCGTTCAATAATTGTATACGACACCCACATCAAGGCTCGTGTTATATAAAATCATCGAACTCGTTCAATAATTGTATACGACACCCACATCAAGGCTCGTGTTATATAAAATCATCGAACTCGTTCAATAATTGTATACGACACCCACATCAAGGCTCGTGTTATATAAAATCATCGAACTCGTTCAATAATTGTATACGACACCCACATCAAGGCTCGTGTTATATAAAATCATCGAACTCGTTCAATAATTGTATATGACACCCACATCAAGGCTCGTGTTATATAAAATCATCAAACTCGTTCAATAATTGTATACGACACCCACATAAAGGCTCGTGTTATATAAAATCATCGAACTCGTTTAAAAATCCAACATGAAATGGACACTAATGTAAGATCCTTTATGTATGTCATACTCCAAACACAATTTTAGAAACGACGGTTTTAGGATTACTGAAAGATTAGAGAATTTCGAGACATAAACACTTTTAGGAGATTAGAATGTTGTCAATATTTTCCTAATATGGATTCTGAGGTAGAAGAGTGAATGTTTTAGTTATATATTTATAAATGTTTAAAATTTAAAAAAAAAAATTCCTATTAGAGTTGAAATATTTTAATTTTAATTAATTTATAAAACTTAAATCAAACTACTCTTTATTCGAATTTTCTGATATAAATAACTGGCAGTATAAAACAGATTTAAAAAAAAATATATACTTCAGTGGCGGAATATTTCCTTTAACGGTGAAGTTATACCCAACACACTAAGTAATATGCAGCTTACAGAGGCTTGTATCATGTCCGAGTTTTTTAAAACTTTGGGAGCAGAAAGCAAAAGAGATATGAAATCTAGACATGTCACATGTGCCATATTAGCTGCAAAACAACCTATATACCAATTTGTCATGCTAAAATATGTATTCAAAGACAGCTACAATTGGTGATTTTAAATCAGTTGTGCGAGAGACGAACACTGAAGGATGTGCTTTCTGTTAGTGTCTGGAGGTCACGCAGTCATTGTGAGTTATCTCCCCTGGAACAAATATAGTAAAACTATATACACTGTACTATGAGCTGTGTGCGGTATCTCATTATTTTATCTTTTGTTCTTGGACATAATTCATTGTAACAACAATATGCAGCGTAAATGTCCTCCAGCGGGAACCCAACTTTAACAGCAATCTAACGGAACGAAGTACGTGGTTTGTTTGTGGTTAGAGTAAGATTTTCGCCAATGTTTGTTCACTTCAATGACAAAAGTTAGAAGAAATTCAGACGCATGAGTTAAGATAATATTAATAATAATAATGTACATAGAATAAGCCACTCTTTAGTGCTTTACAGTACATAGATGAAAGGCTCACTACTCAAGTAATTTATGGAGGCACGGTAGTGAAGTGGTAGGACGCCGGGCTCGTGACCGAAGGGTTGCGGGTCCGAGTCACGTCAGGGCATTGCGTTGTATACTTTCTTCTGCTTGAGTACGTGGTTGGGCAGTGCTAGAATGTAGAATGTAAGCTGTGACCGCCGAAATGGCAGCACCGGCTGTATGCTCCCCAGGGAGTTGAGAAAGATATTGACTGGTTGCAAAGGCCCTATAACCACGGATAATAATCTCTGAACCGCTTTGAGACGACCTACGAACTAGGTTGTGATAAAGCGGTAAATAAGAACCCCGAATTATTATTATTATTATTATTACAGTAACGTCATTTCTATATAGCTGCATTCATGGAAATTGCTTACGCTTTTTATCTCATAAATACATGTGTTTTATCGCTGATAGAAGATACAATAGGGATGACTAATCGGTTTATTTGAATTTCTAATTATTCTGAGTTTGTGGCCATCGTGTAACGTTGTTTATTACACATAGTTAAGATGTGATTGATACCAGGTTCATCTAAACAAAGAAAAACGTATGTCATGGATTTATGTGATATTATCTTATCAATATTGTCAATTGTAAATAAAAAATAAAACCTTCGAGTCGAAACAATGACAAAGATGTCTGATCTGATTTTAGTGAAAATAGCCGTTTTTAGGTTCCTATTATCAAGTGCAACGGTCCTAGCTATCAGGTAGCTATATGGCGGAACCCTGTGCTATACTGTCTCTGTCGCTAAAGGATCACTTCGTGTTTGACTGGGAGCTATCAATTTAAATTTTCTTTTTCAATCAGAAGGATTGCTCTTGGCTGATATACGTTTCATGTGTTTAATTTCTTCTGCGATGTATTTTGTGAAAGGAAATAAAATCGAACCTTGAACAAATGTGGCTATACAAATATAAATAATCACGTGATAGAATGTTAATTTTGTTATAGAAAAAAATTGAATTTATGTAAATACTTTTATGAATGTACAAATAGTATTCGTCACGTTTCATGTTATTTGTATTCACAAAATTGTAGTATTTTTAATTTACGTACTGTAGATAACTTATATTTTCGCGGAGTTTTCAATTCGCGGAATTACCTTCTCGGATTTAAATTCACGTTTTTTTCAACGTTCACGCCTAATGTTATGCATACTGACTTTTTCTTGTGAAATTTGTGTTTTCAGTCGAGAATACCAGTGTTGTTTATTTCGTTTTGGATAACTCTGCTGCGTGCCTGGGTCAGGACTTAACCGATGGCAAGCTAGCTCAGTAGGACAGGGCGAGGGTTCGAACCCGGGTCTGGTAGCGTTGCATACTCATTGTTTTTCTTGTTTGCCGGTTATTTCATCTTCATATGTTTCCTAAATGTTCTGCAAAGTAAAGTTCTCTTGTCAGAAATTATTTATCGAAGTCAAAGTCATGCCGGAATAAAAGACTCCCTGAGCAGCTACAGTCTATGGCAGTGGTACGGGGATTTTTACGTGCAATTACGCGAAAACAATAACTACGTGAAATGTAAGTAATCTACAGTATTAGACTTGTCAGTATTAGCGAGTGGACGTTTTCGTAGTGAAGGACTCGCATGGCTGAGTGAATGACTTTTTGGACCACAGTATGAAAGAGCGAGTAAATCAATAAATCGATTAAACAATCAATCGGTGTTCGTCTCCTGTTTAAATGTTATGATATACAATGTATTTTTTATTTATATTGAAGTAACAATTGGAACGAAACTACCCCACGTTGAATTGGTATATATATGTACTTGTCATTCTACGACATAACACATGTCAGTCTTATTAATAGGTATACTCACTGTTTGCTATATAACATATCTATCTTTAGAATCATTTGAATTTACTGTAAATTTGAAAATTGTCGCGTGTGGAAACTAGTCGCGGTGGGGAAAGGACTTGGGGCGTTATGGGTCATTTTTGGCCTCATAAAAGGTACAAATCGCAACTTAAATTTATTTACCAATTTCTGTTTTAAACATCATAGTGGTTAATTTGGGCTATCTGTCTTGGTGAAGATGTTTTTTTCCAATGCACTTTCGTAGATGCCCTACTATAGCAACAACATTGCGTTGCTAGGCAGAAATAGTCAAAATATTGTGTTTTTGGACAGTTACCATGCAGAAATGAAAGCCTCCGCATGTGACAAACAAACCTTTCTGTTTACCAATGAACACTGGTATAACAATGTTTAAGCATGTGACAAACAAACCCTCCTCTCTACCAATGAACACTGGTATAACAATGAACACTGGTATAACAATGTTTAAGTATGTGACAATCAAACCTTCCTGTCTACAAATGAACACTGGTATAACAATGTTTCAGTATGTGCCAAACAAACCCTCCTCTCTACCAATGAACACTGGTATAACAATGTTTAAGTATGTCACAAACAAACCCTCCTCTCTACCAATGAACACTGGTATAACAATGAACACTGTTATAACAATGTTTAAGTATGTGACAAACAAACCCTCCTCTCTACCAATGAACACTGGTATAACAATGTTTAAACATGTGACAAACAAACCTTCCTTTCTACAAATGGCCACTGGTATAACAATGTTTAAGCATGTGACAAACAAACCTTCCTTTCTACAAATGGCCACTGGTATAACAATGTTTAAGCATGTGACAAACAAACCTTCCTTTCTACAAATTAACACTGGTATAACAATGCTTAAACATGTAACAAACAAGCCTTCCTGTCTACCAATGAACACTGGAATAACAATGTTTAAACAAGTAACAAACAAACCTTTCTGTCTACCAATAAACACTGGTATAACAATGCTTAAACATGTAACAAACAAACCTTACTGTCTACCAATAAACACAGGTATAACAATGAACACCGGTATAACAATGAACACCGGTATAACAATGAACACCGGTATAACAATGAACACCGGTATAACAATGAACACCGGTATAACAATGAACACCGGTATAACAATGAACACGGATATATCAATGAACACTGGTATAACAATGAACACTGATATAACAATGAACACTGGTATAATAATGAACAAGGGTATAACAATGAACACTGGTATAACAATGAACACTGATATAACAATGAACACTGATATATCAATGAACACTGGTATAACAATGAACACTGGTATAACAATGAACAGTGGTATAACAATGAACACTGGTATAACAATGAACACTGATATAACAATGAACAGTGGTATAACAATGAACACTGGTATAACAATGAACACTGATATAACAATGAACAGTGGTATAACAATGAACACTGGTATAACAATGAACACTGATATAACATGAACACTGGTATAACAATGAACACTGGTATAACAATGAACACTGGTATAACAATGTTTAATGACAAATATTTGTTTGGTTGGCGAATGCGGAGGCTTTTACAAATTGAAGAGTGTTTTGTTAATTTCCTTCAAAATGGCAAGTTTTCAACCAAATAGAGCATAGCAGACGATATTCACGCATTTTATGATGAAATTGCTTGTTCATGTCTCTCTTTGCCATGTCTCCTATTTCATATTTGCGTACTTCATTTATTCCAGATTACGAATATAACAACTAATTGTAAAACCGTGACGAGGCCGGAAATGACCCTAAACGCCCTAATCCTTTTCGTGTTGGCTAAAGTTCTGAAATCTGTACATTCGATTAATACATATCTTTGTGTGGATAGTTTCGTTAATTTACTCAACACGAAAACCTCAGTTTAGTTTAAACATATTTATTGCCAAAATTACACAAGGGATTTGGCACAAGTTAGAACAACTTTTCAACGCCTTCTTCCAATATACATTTGAAATGACATTACAATAATGACAATAAATATATACAATTGTTGTTACAATTTGAACTTAAAATCTCTTGCTGGATTTAATAAAGTTTTGCACATATCTAAAAATGTTTGAGTTAAGGTCAATGGAAAATTGTAAATTGTTAAACAAAAGAAATTCTAAATTTAACGCAACATTCAAATTATTCAAATTTTGAACCAAAATACGTCTTTCGTTTATGAAAAGGTGACATTCCAATAAATAGTGAAAGACATTCTCACAAGGATGACCACAATTACAAGATGCACTCTCAACAAGGTTAACACTAAAAAGGAAATAATTAAGGGAACTGCACTGGTGTCGGAGCCTAGTATACAAAATATTAAGTTTCTGATTAACGATTTTAAAGTAAATAGGTGGACTTGACTAAATATTTGATGTTAAACAGGATTTGAATGAATTAATAAGAGCGTAGCTCTCGGGTACAGCTGTACCCTCACCCTTTCACAGTATCCCTGGTACACATATACCACGCCTGCCGATAGTGTACATTTCGTGAATGCTGCTAGGAAGGGGGAGGATATCAACCAGCTTCACCAGCAACTCCAGACACAGGAAGGGGGAGGATATCAACCAGCTTCACCAGCAACTCCAGACACAGGAAGGGGGAGGATATCAACCAGCTTCACCAGCAACTCCAGGCACAGGAAGGGGGAGGATATCAACCAGCTTCACCAGCAACTCCAG
>NW_018408122.1:104833-112777 GCF_002113885.1 Mizuhopecten yessoensis
AGGATATCAACCAGCTTCACCAGCAGCTCCAGGCACAGGAAGGGGGAGGATATCAACCAGCTTCACCAGCAGCTCCAGACACAGGAAGGGGGAGGATATCAACCAGCTTCACCAGCAGCTCTAGACACAGGAACGGGAAGGATATCAACCAGCTTCACCAGCAGCTCCAGACACAGGAAGGGGGAGTACATCAACCAGCTTAACCAGCAGCTCCAGGCACAGGAAGGGGGAGGACATCAACAAGCTTCACCAGCAGCTCCAGGCACAGGAAGGGGGAGGTTATCAACCAGATTCACCAGCAGCTCCAGACACAGGAAGGGGAGGATATCAACCAGATTCACCAGCAGATCCAGACACAGGAAGGGGGGGGACATCAACCAGCTTAACCAGCCGCTCCAGGCACAGGAAGGGGAAGGATATCACCCAGCTTCACCAGCAGCTCTAGACACAGGAACGGGAAGGATATCAACCAGCTTCACCAGCAGCCCCAGACACAGGAAGGGGGAGTACATCAACCAGCTTCCCCAGCAGCTCCAGGCACAGGAAGGGGAAGGATATCACCCAGCTTCACCAGCAGCTCCAGACACAGGAAGGGGGAGGACATCAACCAGTTTCACCAGCAGCTCCAGACACAGGAAGAGGGAGGTTATCAACCAGATTCACCAGCAGCTCCAGACACAGGAAGGGGTAGAATATCAACCAGCTTCACCAGCAGCTCCAGACACAGGAAGGGGGATGACATCAACCAGCTTCACCAGCAGCTCCAGACACAGGATGGGGGAGGATATCAACCAGCTTCACCAGCAGCTCCAGACAAAGGAAGGGGGAGGATATCAACCAGCTTCACCAGCAACTCCAGACACAGGAAGGGGGAGGACATCAACCAGCTTTACCAGCAGCTCCAGGCACAGGAAGAGGGAGGATATCAACCAGCTTCACCAACAGCTCCAGACAAAGGAAGGGGGAGGATATCAACCAGCTTCACCAGCAACTCCAGACACAGGAAGGGGGAGGACATCAACCAGGTTCACCAGCAGCTCCAGACACAGGAAGGGGAGGATATCAACCAGCTTCACCAGCAGCTCCAGACAAAGGAAGGGGGAGGATATCAACCAGCTTCACCAGCAGCTCCAGGCACAGCAAGGGGGAGGACATCAACCAGCTTCACCAGCAGCTCCAGACACAGGAAGAGGGAGGGTATCAACCAGATTCACCAGCAGCTCCAGACACAGGAAGGGGTAGGATATCAACCAGCTTCACCAGCAGCTCCAGACACAGGAAGGGGTAGGATATCAACCAGCTTCACCAGCAGCTCCAGACACACGAAGGGGGAGGACATCAACCAGTTTCACCAGCAGCTCCAGACACAGGAAGAGGGAGGGTATCAACCAGATTCACCAGCAGCTCCAGACACAGGAAGGGGTAGGATATCAACCAGCTTCACCAGCAGCTCCAGACAAAGGAAGGGGGAGGATATCAACCAGCTTCACCAGCAGCTCCAGGCACAGCAAGGGGGAGGACATCAACCAGCTTCACCAGCAGCTCCAGACATGTTATGTGCATAAGGGGTAGGATATCAACCAGCTTCACCAGCAGCTCCAGACAAAGGAAGGGGGAGGATATCAACCAGCTTCACCAGCAGCTCCAGACAAAGGAAGGGGGAGGATATCAACCAGCTTCACCAGCAGCTCCAGACACAGGATGGGGGAGGATATCAACCAGCTTCACCAGCAGCTCCAGGCACAGGAAGGGGGAGGATATAAACCAGCTTCACCAGCAGCTCCAGACACAGGAAGAGGGAGGATATCAACCAGCTTCACCAGCAGCTCCAGACACAGGAAGGGGGATGACATCAACCAGCTTCACCAGCAGCTCCAGACATGTTATGTGCATGAATACTGGTCGTGGACGAATGTAGCATCAACAATTCGTGTGGCTCCCATTATTTCAAGCCAGCGAGTACCTGACAGTGGTCCGAGGCTTGGCAACTCCGTTCTAATCCAGACAAATGCAAAATGATGCACGTTGGACACTCCAATGTTAATCAAATGAAATACACACTTAAGGAAAATGTAGAACCTTTGGAATTTGTGAAATTCGAAAAAGTTATCGGTGTCATCATAGACAATAAGTTTTAATTTGGTATTTGACACTGCTTTCTCTCCCTTGGTTGGTCGTTATAGACAGGTGTGATACAATACTGAACCTCAGTTCATCAGCCCCATACCATGTATTACAGTACATATCTATACAATTTACATGCATGTAAAACCTATATTGGTCAACTCGATACTCCAGGGGTTACACTCACTTTCGCTCTATGCACCCCTAGAATATGCCATAGCCAAGTTTAAGGCACGTAACTAGCTTTTTGATTAGTAAAAATACATTTGAAGATTACAGAGGAGCGACATTCGACTTCAAAGTCAGTCAATTTTACCGTTACGCGACCGACAGATTATTTTGATGTACATCAAAGGATCAAACTAGTCTTCTTGTCTCATCTACAAGGTGACGCACACTGAGCCTGACATTTCCCAGGGGTGCAGAGAGCGAACGTGGTCGTAACCCCTGTATATCGAGGATGATATTCATTTCCTTAAAATCAAGGACAGCGCTCCTTTAATGCATTGTTAGCTTATGGACGATCAGTATCATTAAAACTTCAGGTGGACAGAACTTGTTCTTGGATTCCAAAGTATCAATAAAGCAAAAGATTTGTGCTACCACAATAACACTGAAAATTGCACTCGGCGTGTCGTAAAGCTGATAGGTTTGCTTCTACTACCATGTTAAATGTTAATACTATGTATTACAGCAAAGCTTTGTTAGCATAATGTGTATTATTAACTAAAATATCACAAATACTTGGAGGAAAAAATCAGGATTTTGGCACGATTTGTTTGCTAATATCTCATACGTTTACTGTTTATAATCGTTTTAAAAGTACAAAATTAACATGTTTGATTGAACATTTTTTAAATCTTTTGAAAACATCTCGATTTTTGAAATTCTAATTTGTAACACATTTTGCCATGACCACATTTCAGTTGACCAATTGGAATATACAACCAAACGCCCAGTTTATCAGGGTTTGCATAACCCATGTAATCGTAACGTAGATGAAATCTGATTGATATCAATTTAATACTGGCCTAAAGTAGACTGACTCTAGTCCCAGCACCACTCAACACTACAGCAATGGTGTCATAAACGGCATTGAGACCTGAAATAGCTCGTTGACCTTAGATAGTCCGATCAGGATTCGTTTACCTAACATAGCCCCGCTATCTAATTATCGATGGAAGCCCGGTACAGGCGTAGTCAAATCAGCTAACAGTAACATATACCCACAAGTTTTCCTCGCGTTTGTAAAGTTGAGATCATTACATTAATTTACACAGGTTAGATTTAATCATCAATAAGATTCATCAGTTTGGAAATATGATATATAAAAGTTTTACTTCCTATACAAACAATGTACCATTGGACGTCTCGCAGCGTTTCAAGACCACGTTACGACACGTTTAGTACGTATATTGTTGATGTAGAAAGTTAAACTTTGATATTAGGTTTAATTTTAATTTCAATTGCAAAACAACTTTCACTAAACTACTCAATACTCTGAAATTTCTTAAAAAACCCCAATGTGTTCCATAAAGAATCGCATATAAACTAAACGTATTTAAAAAGCGTGTACAAAAATATATATCATGATAACAGTAGCCCGGTACATGTAAGTTGTCTCGTAGGGTTTGATCATGATATGATTACGTAAGCAGGTGACCATGCAACAGAGTTATTCTGCCGTAAGGTGTAACACGTGCCGTCATGTAACGTGTACACTTCACACACGAGATGTATCGTATATGGCTCCGGGACCCAATTTTGTGATACATGTAGTTAGGAAGTTTGGACCTGATCACGTGTAGGGAGTAAGTTTGGACCTGATCACGTGTAGGGAGTAAGTTTGGACCTGGTCACGTGTAGGGTCGGTACGAGATAAAACACTGATACAATACAACACTCTCACAAAGGAAGGCTACCAACAACAGTATTCATTAGTAAGCAGCTACCGTAAAGTTTGAGATAGATGGTTATGTAGAAACTCGCGTAGTTATGCTGAGAATTTATCTAAAATATATATAATTTGGTGGTCAGTGCGTCCACGAGCGGACAACTGTTAACCTGTTGCTCAGGTGGTACTGTGGTGTCTCTCATACGCATGTTGCGAATAAGGTTACGTCGCATAACTGCAGGATTATTCCTCAGTTGAGGGACAGACCTTTTCAAGGCCTGTACGAAGCCTGTTATATAATATATATATATGTGATTTAGTGTAAATGCCCTAGAAGGAGCATCAATATCCAATGAGAAAGAGATAACATGAATAGCATGCAACCAGTGACTAGTACATGTACTACTTAGAATCAATGACAAGTACGACGTAAGATAGCAGGTCACACTAATACCAGAACCGGAGTGTGAGGACCAGCATGGTTCTTTTTAAAACAATTTAAAGTTATTGTGCAAGTTAGAAAACTTTCTGTTTTAAATTTAAAATAACATATAAATACTTACTCATCAATATTTTTTTTGTTTTTTTTTGTTTTTTTGTTTTTTGTTTAAGTGACCCAAATCCTGCCATGCCCAAAACAATCATTACTAATTACACTCTCACAAAGGAAGGCTACCAACAACAGTATTCATTAGTAAGCAGCTATCGTAAAGTTTGAGATAGATGGTTATGTAGAAACTCGCGTAGTTATGCTGAGAATTTATCTAAAATATATATAATTTGGTGGTCAGTGCGTCCACGAGCGGACAACTGTTAACCTGTTGCTCAGGTGGTACTGTGGTGTCTCTCATACGCATGTTGCGAATAAGGTTACGTCGCATAACTGCAGGATTATTCCTCAGTTGAGGGACAGACCTTTTCAAGGCCTGTACGAAGCCTGTTATATAATATATATATATGTGATTTAGTGTAAATGCCCTAGAAGGAGCATCAATATCCAATGAGAAAGAGATAACATGAATAGCATGCAACCAGTGACTAGTACATGTACTACTTAGAATCAATGACAAGTACGACGTAAGATAGCAGGTCACACTAATACCAGAACCGGAGTGTGAGGACCAGCATGGTTCTTTTTAAAACAATTTAAAGTTATTGTGCAAGTTAGAAAACTTTCTGTTTTAAATTTAAAATAACATATTAATACTTACTCATCAATATTTTTTTTGTTTTTTTTTGTTTTTTTGTTTTTTGTTTAAGTGACCCAAATCCTGCCATGCCCAAAACAATCATTACTAAAACCAGGACAGGGAAAACCGGGACCAAATATTTATTTAAAGTATTTAAAGCTTATTTTATGTTGTTGTTTCATGTAGGAAATACAAGAACACAATACTAAATGTATAAATAAAATAAAAAAGATATGTTTCAAATACTGTTTTTACTTGTTTACCGATTTAAATCATAATACAATGTATATTTTTTTTTATATTAACTTGTGATAAAATACATTTTTATTATTCATGTCATATCAATTCATTAAGGTAGCTGCATTTAAAAACATGAAAGAAACACATTAAAGCACTTGGTCCTGGCTTTCCGTCTGGTTTTCCGTCTGGTTCTGATATTAGTATGACCCTGAAATGGCACACAATGCCAATTCGGAGCTCTCTGATTATATCAATTTCCGACCGTAACCAAACAACAGCGCCGCCGTGCGTGGAATAGCAGAACAATGTCCAACAATCCTGTATGAACATGTGGATCTCTCTGACTTTATCCATCACATTTTGTTTGGAACTAATTTCCCCACTTGTACCTCTACGAATGGTGACATCACAGACAGCAGGTAACCAGTCACTGCCTGTAAAGTATGTTAGCGAGCCAATCAAAGTAGACAGACTATTTATATCCATGTGGAAACCCCGCAATATGGCTGGTACAGCGACCAATTCTAAAGCTATCATTCTGGGATGGTAGCAAGTAGGAACACAACGAAACAGGAACAGAAGAAAATATATTGTGAATCCCGATATGTCCGATCAGGAAGAAAACCCAGGTTCTCCAAAAGTGATAAGATATAGGTGGGTCCCATAATTTGACTATTACGCATTTTTATAATTTCGTATTGTAACTTTATTCTACCGTAAGCAGCAAAAACCAAATATGAAGAAAGTCGAACTTTAAGAAATCGTAAAAGGTCTGCCATTTCACAAAATTAGGAATAGTAAACAAAAATAATCTTTTACAAAAATATTAAAGGTAATTGTTCATGTAAAACAGTTCCTGGTAGACTTGTGGTAACATTATGCCATGCGGAAAACCAGTGGTGTTACAGATAGGTGCGGGGACTCACCATCATATGTGATGTCACAACGCTATGACGTCATTTGTTATCAGTGACGTCACGATAAAATAACAACATCAAAGTGATTCCTAATTGTCATCTGATGTCATCAACTGTAGTACACGTATTGTTACGTATCCAGGACGAGACGTCACGTCTGTTTGGTTTTACCTGTTCCGATGGATCCTGAATTCGCTCACATATTTTACACAGTGACTGGTGGTACACTTCCACCATATTGTAAACGTCATACTGCAGTTTTTCACGAAGAATCTTTAAATATTCCTCATCGTGATCGTTTAAATAACTTAAATGATCTGCTAAATCTTTCGGAGATTTAAAATCCGCAGCATTGATGTAAGTTCCATTTGGTAATATTTTATTGTATAAAGCTCCTCCGCGCACTACGGGGACCAGAGGAACATTCCTGGAATAGGTGTTGAATAACTTCTCAGTGATATAATCCGTACAATGATTATTTTCAAATGAAAGATAAAATTTATGTTTTAGCGATAATATTTTGTAAGCTTCAATAGACGTATTCTTAAAAGAAGCCACCAAGGGAGCGCCACATTTGCCGAACACGTCTATATGTACATGGTTGTTCATCTTATTTACATACTGTTGTCTGCCATTACGGGCGTTACAGTTACTCACAAGCCATGCCACCGGGTGTTCCTTCTCCTTACCCTTCATTATCTCAGGTAAATCCATATTTTCCTCGTGTTGTTTCCTAAATATTTTGCCGTAAGGTAGAAATATGTCAGAGTCCCTTCTATAGGTCATCATCCAATCAAATTGCGTCCTCCATTCATTCCGTATAGGATAAACACTCTTAGGACTTTCTAACGTATAAAAGATCCAAAATTGGTCTTTGCGACGCTTGGGAATTACCGACGGTAGGACAGATCCGTGGAAAATTACGGCATCACTGCTATTGATGAACTCAGGGTTTATTACATGTGAACAAGAGTTAGGGAATCCACAAGTAGAGAATTCCATGCTCCTTTCAGAATCAATTATATGTTGAAAGTTCGGTGGTTTATACCAGAGAATCCTTCCGGTTCGCCGTTTCCGGATATCATTCCGGATATCAAGAAAAAGATCGTTTAATCCTAAACTGTTCTCTTTTTTCAGCAATGTATTTCCCACATATTGACCATTTTTAGCAGACTTTGCGTTAATTTTCGAAAAGGTTTTGGCATCAGGTTGCTGCCACATCGCCTTTATCATGGCGAACCAGACGGCATAACTTATAATGAAGCAAACGGAACCGGAAATGATGCTTTTCATACATCGATGTCTCATCGTAGTTGTCTCTGAAACATAAAAACAGCAAAGATTAGACACCGAATGAAAATCTGAGGACGTGTTCATGGTTATAACTGTAGTTAGATATCGGTTGAAGACAACGACAATTAGTTCCTGATCGTGATTTAGTCTCGAGTCATCATTAGATTAATTAGTAGAATTTGAGTACACTATTCTTGTATAAAAGATGGCTTTGTTAGATTGTTACCAAATGGTAGCTCGGAGTTGAAACATTTTTCGCCTGGGCGAACGCTAAATACTGAGACAT
>NW_018408122.1:119618-126451 GCF_002113885.1 Mizuhopecten yessoensis
TGTATTAACACAGAGGAGAGCCGTAGTTCCTGTATTAACACAGAGGAGAGCCGTAGTTCTTGTATTAACACAGAGGAGAGCCGTAGTTCCTGTATTAACAAAGAGGAGAGCCGTAGTTCCTGTATTAACACAGAGGGGAGCCGTAGTTCCTGTATTAACACAGAGGAGAGCCGTAGTTCCTGTATTAACACAGAGGAGAGCCGTAGTTCCTGTATTAACACAGAGGAGAGCCGTAGTTACTGTATTAACACAGAGGAGAGCCGTAGTTACTGTATTAACACAGAAGAGAGCCGTAGTTCCTGTATTAACACAGAGGAGAGCCGTAGTTCCTGTAGAAAAAACCACCGACCTACGACCAGTACACATACCGGGCGACTGCCCATCGTATAGGACTCGAACCCGCGACCCAGCGGTGGAGGTCTATATTAGCAGAATGTCAGACGCCTTAACCACTCGACCAACGCGGCACCTTGTTTTAGTTTTCAGCATGTGATATATCAACAGGTAGGAACGTTTTGGGGAGAACAAGACATTTATATATGAAAAAAATATTAGACAAACCATCGATCCGTTTTTGCATCCATCTGATATATGACTATTGAAGGTTTATACTTGATATATAGATAAATAGAAAATCCATCCCTGCAGTTCGGGGATCGAGAAGAATACACCTGCTATTTCCCAATGCATGTAAGAGGAGACTAACACAGGAACCCTGCATTAAATATATGAAAATTATATTAAAAATATAAAATCTATAAATATGATAACCCTCCACACATTCAAGGTAAATAATGTCTATTAGGATTCTCTAAAAATATTGTTTAAAGATTACAAAATAACCACCTGTGTCCTTGAAAGTACGACAAGGGCTTCACCAGACAATAATACTAAATCTAATATTAAACAAGCTAAATGTCATCATCCTAGTCATCTTACAGCAATGCGGCTGCTCAAAACAATTGTGTACCATATCATCAAGAAAGTCAGTTAGTACAATGTATCATAATGATTTTATAAGGGAGTGTAACACCAGTGAGGAGGGTTAAACCAGTGAGGAGGGTTACAATAGTGAGGAGGGGTACACCAGTGATGAGGGTTACACCAGTGAGGAGGGTTACACCAGGGATGAGGGTTACAATAGTGAGGAGGGTTACACCAGTGGGGAGGGTTACACCAGTGTTGAGGGATACAATAGTGAGGAGGGTTTCACCAGTGAGGAGGGTTACGCCGGTGAGGAGGGTTACACCAGTGTGGAGGGTTACAATAAGGAGGAGGGTTACACCAGTGAGGAGGGTTACACCGGTGAGGAGGGTTACACCAGTGTGGAGGGTTACAATAAGGAGGAGGGTTACACCAGTGTGGAGGGTTACACCAGTGGGGAGGGTTACACCAGTGTTGAGGGTTACAATAGTGAGGAGGGTTTCACCAGTGAGGAGGGTTACACCAGTGAGGAGGGTTACACTAGTGAGGAGGGTTACACCAGTGAGGAGGGTTAAACCAGTGAGGAGGGTTACAATAGTGGGGAGGGTTACAATAGTGAGGAGGGTTACACCAGTGATGAGGGTTACAATAGTGAGGAGGGTTTCACCAGTGAGGAGGGTTACACCGGTGAGGAGGGTTACACCAGTGTGGAGGGTTACACCAGTGAGGAGGGTTTCACCAGTGATGAGGGTTACACCGGTGAGGAGGGTTACACCAGTGATGAGGGTTACAATAGTGAGGAGGGTTTCACCAGTGAGGAGGGTTACACCGGTGAGGAGGGTTACACCAGTGTGGAGGGTTACACCAGTGAGGAGGGTTTCACCAGTGATGAGGGTTACACCGGTGAGGAGGGTTACACCAGTGATGAGGGTTACAATAGTGAGGAGGGTTTCACCAGTGAGGAGGGTTACACCGGTGAGGAGGGTTACACCAGTGTGGAGGGTTACACCAGTGAAGTAACATGTTTGGTATCACGTTCATCATGTAACGTTAGTGTCATGGCTACCATAGAATCATATAAACAGACAATCACCTGCGTGTGTATTACGTTCATCCTGTAACGTTAGTGCCAATGTTACCATAGGAATATATACACAGACAATCACCTGCGTGTGTATTACGTTCATCCTGTAACGTTAGTGCCAATGTTACCATAGGAATATATACACAGACAATCCCCTGCGTGTGTATTACGTTCATCCTGAAACGTTATTGTCAAGGCTAACATAGGACCATATACACAGACAATCACATGTGTGTATTACGTTCATCATGTAACGTTAGTGTCAAGGCTACCATAGGACCATATACACAGACAATCACCTTTGTGTATTACGTTCATCATGTAACGTTAGTGACAAGGCTACCATAGGACCATATACACAGACAATCACATGTGTGTATTACGTTCTTACTGTAAGGTTAATGCCAATGCTACCATAGAACCATATAAACAGACAATAACCTGTGTGTATTACGTTCATCATGTAACGTTAGTGACAAGGCTACCATAGGACTATATACACAGACAATCACCTGTATGTGTATTACGTTCATCCTGTAACGTTAGTGCCAAGGCTACCATAGGACCATATATACAGACAATCCCCTGTGTGTATTACGTTCATCATGTAACGTTAGTGCCAAGGCTACCATAGGACCATATATACAGACAATCACATGTGTGTATTACGTTCTTACTGTAAGGTTAGTGCCAATGCTACCATAGAACCATATAAACAGACAATCACCTGTGTGTGTATTACGTTCATCCTATAACGTTAGTGCCAAGGCTACCATAGGACTATATACACAGACAATCACCTGTATGTGTATTACGTTCATCCTGTAACGTTAGTGCCAAGGCTACCATATAACCATATAAACAGTCAATCACCTGTGTGTATTACGTTCATCATCTAACGTTAGTGTCAAGGCTACCATAGGACCATATACACAGGCAATCACCTGTGTGTGTATTACGTTCATCATGTAAATTTAGTGTCAAGGCTACCATAGGACCATACACACAGACAATCACCTGTGTGTATTACGTTCATCATGTAACGTTAGTGTCAAGGCTACCATAGAACCATATAAACAGACAATCACCTGTGTGTATTACGTTCATCATGTAAGGTTGGTGCCAAGGCTACCTACCATAGGACCATATATACAGACAATCACCTGTGTGTATTACGTTCATACTGTAACGTTAGTGTACAGGCTACCATAGAAACAAATACACAGACAATCTCGTTTGTATATTACTTGGTGTAAATTTTATGTTTAACTCTGTATAAAGATATCAAAAGCTTTCATCCGGTTTATGTATAACGAGCGTTTTAAGAATTGTGTCTCGTCATGGTTTCTAAGCACGTGAACACACCTGTACACCATGTACCGGAGAGACCTGTAGCGTGTACACTTTGGGCAGTTATGCATTCTTCTTTTGTTGCAAAAATGAGAGAGATTCATTTGCATACACAACACATAAACGATTCGCGATTTACCACTTCATAAAAAGACTTCATTGTTGAGTAGGTTAGCATTGACCAGGGCTCCTCTATCCTGTACCTATCCAAGACACAAACAATTTGGTAAAGAATTGTTTCGTTAAAGGTGTTTTAGGTTAGTATTGCCTCCTATGGCTGGCCGTCCAGCCGTACAGGTGAACATATTCATTATTGACAGCAGGGGAAAAAAAACTACATCACGAAATAGTTTAAACGCCTAAAGGAAACAGAGGCATTAGACGAAAGCCACGTTGCACTTTTATAAGTAAGACCTAGATGACCGTAGTTTCACAGAAGTTATGGTAATATTACCGTGATTCCCCTAGTAACAACAGCATTATAGTAAACCCACGTTTTACATATAGACGTTATGGTAATATTACCGTAATTCCCCTAGTAACAACAGCGTTATAGATAAACCCACGTTTTACATATAGAAGGTATGGTATTAATACCATGATTCCTCGAACACCAACAGCGTTATAGGAAAACCACGTTTTACATATATAAGTTATGGTAATAACAGCGTTAGACAAAATATTGAAGTAACAATACAGTTACCGTAATGTCCCGAGTAACAACAACATGAGAGGGAAACCATGTCAAATAAGTTATGATGTTATGTTATCACAAAGGGTTTAATAACAGTGGTGTCAGAGAAAATGTTATAGCTTACCGTAATGTTTATAAAAAGCGTTACATTAAAGGATGACCGCGTAAAAATGTTTAATTTTGCTGAAATGTCTGTAGAAGATACAGTACAGAAAAACGTGATTGTATCAATGTAGGACAGATTACTGTAATATTCCTATTTACAGCTACAGATGGATTACAGTCTGTACCATACAAGTTCTGTGTACAGGTACATGTACACGACAGATATATATATACAAAGGTTCAACCGGGCTCACCTTTGATTCGATGTGGCTAGAGACTTGAACATCTCAAATTTCTCGAGCAGTAATACAAATGTAGCTTTCACGTTGTTTAGCGTATTTCTTTAGTTTTGCATTTAACCGGAAAAAAACATCCCACTGAGCGCAATGTCCGCAATACAAATCTACTCCAATTGTACTCTGAACAAGGAAATGTAGATAAAACTAGTATGTTTCATTTTTAAGTCAATCATATTACATGTGTATCAAATACATCGCCAGGTATTCGTCATTATTGAATGTTAAACTTGTACAAAATACATGTTGCCACGTCATTACTGCACGTGATATCATGACCACGTGCTTATACACTATAAGACGACGAGAGCTTTAGGAAACGACGTACATGTATGCTAAGCAGTCTTAACTCTTAGCGAATCCTAAGTGTTTCCTTTCCATTAGATGAAAATGTGTAATTTTCTAACATAGAGAGATGTATAGCATATATACGTCTCTGATCAACATAGAATATACATAACATTAATTTAGATTATATAGTTGTTCTTGACTATATTATATATTTGTTTAACTAATAATTAAGGTAACCGTGCTTTAGAATGCACGACTCCGGGTCAGGTCGTAGACACTATCAAATAGTGTAAGTCCATTAGAAACAGGGGTGTCCAGGTGGCGCAGTGCCCGCTTAAGGTACTTCCTACAGGGTTATGTCGCTGTATATAGTTTGTAATGGGTCCATAACTTTCCCCAAAACGAATTTTAAAAGTATGAAGTTGGTTCGTATACTCATGTAAAGAACAATGTCAATAATTACCTTTGCAGAAATTATTTGTTATTATTGACATTGTTTTTGACATACATGTACATTATAGGTATACCAAGCAACTTCCACATTGTTTTCATTTTGAGAATATGCTTAAGCATTGAACTGTTTTTGTATGGCGTATTGACGCGTGCTGATTGGCAAACAAAGTAGTACTTTGAAATTTTAACAAACACTTCAATTTTATTCAACAATTCAGTATCAATACAATTGCGTATGATATGTCTATAGGGTGATTTAAGTTTATCAATAGAACTCTGAGCTGAAAGTTAGATTTGAAATTGTTTCGATTTTTCCCCGGAACAAATTTCGCGCATGGACAAATACAGTGAACACCGTAAATCCGACCTTGCCCTCCACGAGGGAGTTATTTTTGGAAGTTAATTCGAACTTTTCTCTTTGCTCATTTTGTGAAGAATCCAGGCGTGAATTTATTTGTTGATTGTATGGGAACCTGACAACAGTCGGTAGATTCTATAACAGCCTCGTTATTTGACATGTCGTCAGAAACTGAGGAACCGTGGATGCGAGACGCGTGAAACTGATAGCGTTTGAAGTGAGTGATCTTGCGACGGAGCACAGGTTCGTTACAAATGTCTGAAATGTTTATGTGTGCTGTGACTCATATCAGTAGGTCTGTAACATATGTGTCAGTAGGTCTATAGAATATGTGTATTTCAGACATTTGTAACGAACCCCTGTTGATCAGTGCAGTGTAACAGACGATATTTCTGATAAATTGCATGAGCGTTAACATTGTTTCCATTGCCGGCATTGGTGATTTCAACCGATGTGCATTTTGTACGATATTGCAGACCTTGGTCTTGTTTTCGCTGTAATAAAAGTTTGTTTTTTTGCACATAAATTTACAATGACATTGTCAAATCTCACAATGCCCAGCGATATTTCAGCAGCCGTCATGTTTATTTATATTGGATATTGTAGTTCCGGTCAGTGTTGTATTAATACGCTAAGACTTGTGTCTCGTGATGCATAGTAATTAAAATATAAAGTCCCATCAACGACACAGCTTTCAAAGAGGCTATATATACTGACATGTTAACACTCTGGAATACCTAGATCATGGATGCGTGACCGCCAATGGACCGCAGATCAATATCAGTGTGAGGGTCATGTCGGATCAGTCTTACGCGTCCCGTGGTATGTTGACGGATCTCGCCAAGTACCCGTGTACTACGAGATCCTCAATCAATTGAAAAGCGGGCTTCCGGTTACTGTAAATAGTAATCCCCTAATGACCCTGGTAGGGGGCAACGTGGCGGGGTATGGGGAGGATATCGGGGAGACCCGTACTATCACCTCAATATAGAGGGTTCTCCTTCCAAGGATGGCATCCTAGTACACACACACACACACACACAACACACACACACACACTCATACATGTATACTTATATATATACATGGGCGGCTTCGTGATACAACTATACGTTGGCCATTTTAAACCCCAGCGCAACAGGTATAATTGATTTTAAATACGAACATGTGTATAATATATGTTGTTAAGCTGCAATACTCATTGATCAATAGCTCCCACCAGTACACAACGACGTAAGGAATGGAGATCGGGAATCCCCGCCAGGTACACTGATTGGA
>NW_018408123.1:0-545 GCF_002113885.1 Mizuhopecten yessoensis
TATACTGTATTATTGAGAGACTTTATATTAAGTGTTATACTGTTTATTGAGGGACTTTATATTAAGTGTTATACTGTATTATTGAGGGTTTTTATATTAAGTGTTATACTGTATTATTGAGGGTTTTTATATTAAGTGTTATACTGTATTATTGAGGGACTTTATATTAAGTGTTATACTGTTTTATTGAGAGACTTTATATTAAGTGTTATACTGTATTATTGAGGGACTTTATATTAAGTGTTATACTGTATACTGTATTATTGAGGGATTTTATTATTAAGTGTTATACTGCATTATTGAGGGATTTTATATGAAGTGTTATACTGTATACTGAATTATTGAGGGATTTTATATTAAGTGTTATACTGTATACTGTATTATAGAGGGATTTTATATTAAGTGTTATACTGTATACTGTATCATTGAGGGATTTTATATTAAGTGTCATACTGTATACTGTATTATTGAGGGACTTTATATTAAGTGTTATACTGTATACTGTATTATTGAGGGATTTTATTATTAAGTGTTATACTGCATTA
>NW_018408123.1:569-795 GCF_002113885.1 Mizuhopecten yessoensis
TTTTATATTAAGTTTTATACTGTATACTGTATTATTGAGGGACTTTTATATTAAGTGTTATACTGTTTTATTGAGAGACTTTATATTAAGTGTTATACTTTATTATTGAGGGACTTTATATTAAGTGTTATATTGTATTATTGAGGGGTTTTATATCAAGTGTTATACTGTATTATTGAGAGACTTTATATTTAATGTTATACTGTATTATTGAGGGACTTCATAT
>NW_018408123.1:4642-7959 GCF_002113885.1 Mizuhopecten yessoensis
TTTGAGAGACTTTATATTAAGTGTTATATTGTATTATTGAGGGACTTTATATTAAGTGTTATACTGTATTATTGATAAACTTTATGTTAAGTATTATATTGTATTATTTAGGGTTTTTATATTAAGTGTTTTACTGTTTGATTGAGAGACTTTATATTAAGTGTTATACTGTATTATTGAGAAACTTTATATTAAGTGTTATACTGTATACTGTTTTATTGAGAGACTTTATATTAAGTGTTATACTGTATTATTGAGAAACTTTATGTTAAGTATTATATTGTATTATTGAGGGTTTTTATATTAAGTGTTATACTGTATACTGTTTTATTGAGAGACTTTATATTAAGTGTTATACTTTATTATTGAGGGACTTTATTTTAAGTGTTATATTGTATTATTGAGGGGTTTTATATCAAGTGTTATACTGTATTATTGAGGGACTTTATATTTAATGTTAGACTGTACTATTGAGGGATTTTATATTAAGTGTTATACTGTATTATTGAGGACTTTATTTTAAGTGTTATACCGTATTATTGAGGGACTTTATATTTAATGTTATTCTGTATTATTGAGGGACTTCATATTAAGTGTTATACTTTATTATTGAGGGAGTTTTTATTAAGTGTTATACTGTATTATTGAGGACTTTATTTTAAGTGTTATACTGTATTATTGAGGGTTTTTATATTAAGTGTTATACTGTATTATTGAGGGACTTTATATTGAATGTTATACTGTATTATTGTGGGACTTCATATTAAGTGTTGTACTGTATTATTGAGGGACTTTTATATGAAGTGTTATACTGTATTATTGAGGGTTTTTATATTAAGTGTTATACTGTATTATTGAGGGACTTTATATTTAATGTTATACTGTATTATTGAGGGACTTCATATTAAGTGTTATACTGTATTATTGAGGGCTTTTATATTAAGTGTTATACTGTATTATTGAGGGATTTTATATTAAGTGTTATACTGTATTATTGAGGGACTTTATATTTAATGTTATACTGTATTATTGAGGGACTACATATTAAGTGTTGTACTGTATTATTGAGGGACTTTTATATTAAGTGTTATACTGTAAACTGTATTATTGAGGGATTTTATATTAAGTGTTATACTGTATAATTTAGGGATTTTATATTAAGTGTTATACTGTATTATTGAGGTCTTTATATTAAGTTTTATACTGTATTATTGAGGGATCTTTATATGAGGTTTTATACTGTATGGGGTATGGTATATTAAAAGGCTTACTGTATATTTGGGCTAAAGAAGGTCTCATGTTTTGCTCCGTTTTAGTTGAGGATTTCTTTGTGAAAAAAAGGCAGTGAGTGCAAAAATATTGCAACGAGAATGATTTAATATAATTACCATTCATCTTTATCGATTGTTTATGTCAGCAGATGACAGCACAACTCCCGATGAAGCAACAACAAACAACCGCCGCGCAGGTACAACATCCGGTTAGATATGAAGACGTTGTCATGGTAATGAAGATTTCAAAGATCATGTATAACGTGACAGCGGCATTATCCTCCGGCTAGTCTGCAAATAAAATGACATGTTATAATCATAGCGCCTTCGTCTAACTATATATAGTTCAAACCCGTCTCTTCATTTAATGTCGGCCAATCAATGTCGTTCACTTTTACCAATTACAATCTTTCTTGAGAAGTTTGTCTCCAATATTTCCCGTATATTATAGCGTCTAAAAGAGCTCATTAGTTTATAGAAGAAAATTAGACAGCTCCTTTCTCGTTTTTGTCTTACTCTACCCTCATCAGTTTATAGCATAGACTGACCCTGTGTCCTATATCTCTACCCTCACCAGTTTATAGCATAGACTGACCCTGTGTCCTATCTCTCTACCCTTACCAGTTTATAGCATAGACTGACCCTGTGTCCTATCACTCTATCCTCACACTCTAAATCATAGACTGACAGTCAGTCCCTGTGTCCTATCTCTCTACCCTCACCACTCTATATAATAGACTGACAGTCAGTCCCTGTGTCCTATCTCTTTACCTCACCACTCTTTATCATAGACTGACAGTCAGTCCCTGTGTCCTATCTCTCTACCTCACCACTCTATATCATAGACTGACAGTCAGTCCCGGTGTCCTATCTCTCTACCCTCACCACTCTATATTATAGACTGACAGTCAGTCCCTGTGTCCTATATCTCTACCCTCACCGCCTTATATCATAGACTGACAGTCAGTCCCTGTGTCCTATATCTCTACCCTCACCACTTTATATCATAGACTGACAGTCAGTCCCTGTGTCATATCTCTCTATCCTCACCACTCTATATCATAGACTGACTGTCAGTCCCTGTGTCCTATCTCTCTACCCTCACCACTCTATATCATAGACTGACAGCCAGTCCCTGTGTCTTATCTCTCTACCCTTACCACCCTATATCATAGACTGACAGTCAGTCCCTGTGTCCTATCTCTTTACCCTCACCACTCTATATCGTAGACTGACAGCCAGTGTCTGTGTCATATCTCTCTACCATCACTAGTCTAAATCATAGACTGACAGTCAGTCCCTGTGTCCTATTTATCTACCCTCACCACTCTATATCATAGACTGACAGTCAGTCCCTGTGTCCTATCATAGACCAGCCAGTCCCTGTGTCATATCTCTCTACCATCACTAGTCTAAATCATAGACTGACAGTCAGTCCCTGTGTCCTATCTCTCTATCATCAACACTCTATATCATAGACTGATTGTCAGTCCCTGTGTCCTATCTCTCTACCCACACCACTCTATATCACAGACTGACAGTCAGTCCCTGTGTCCTATCTCTCTACCCTCACCACTCTATATCATAGACCAGCCAGTCCCTGTGTCATATCTCTCTACCATCACTAGTCTAAATCATAGACTGACAGTCAGTCCCTGTGTCTGATCTCTCTACCCTCCCTACTCTAAATCATAGACTGACAGTCAGTCCCTGTGTCTGATCTCTCTACCCTCCCTACTCTAAATCATAGACTGACAGTCAGTCCCTGTGTCTGATCTCTCTACCCTCACTACTCCAAATCATAGACTGACAGTCAGTCCCTGTGTCCTATCTCTCTATCCTCACCACTCTATATCATAGACTGACAGTCAGTCCCTGTGTTCTATCTCTCTTCCCTCACCATTCTATATCATAGACTGACAGTCTGTCCCTTTGTCCTATCTCTCTACCCTCACCACTCTATATCATAGACTGACAGTCAGTCCCTGTGTCCTATCTCTCTACCCTCACCACTCTATATCATAGACTGACAGTCAGTCCCTGTGT
>NW_018408123.1:11593-12960 GCF_002113885.1 Mizuhopecten yessoensis
TATCATAGACTGACAGTCAGTCCCTGTGTCCTATCTCTCTACCCTCACCACTCTATATCATAGACAGACAGTCAGTCCCTGTGTCCTATCTCTCTACCCTCAGCATTCTATATCATAGACTGACAGTCAGTCCCTGTGTCCTATCTCTATACCCTAACCACTCTATATCATAGACTGACAGTCAGTCCCGGTGTCCTATCTCTCTACCCTCACACTGTATATCATAGACTGACAGTCAGTCCCTGTTTCTTATCTCTCTACCCTCACCACTCTATATCATAGACTGACAGTCAGTCCCCGTGTCCTATCTCTCTACCCTCATCACTATATATCATAGACTGACAGTTAGTCCCTGTGTCCTATCTCTCTACCCTCACACTGTATAACATAGACTGACAGTCAGCCCCTGTGTCCTATCTCTCTACCCACACCACTCTTTATCATAGACTGACAGTGAGTCCCTGTGTCCTATCTGTGTCCTATCTCTTTACCCTCACCACACTATATCGTAGACTGACAGTCATTCCCGGGGTCCTATCTCTCAACCCTCACCACTTTATAGCATAGACTGACCTATATATCATAGACTGACGGTCAGTCCCTGTGTCCTATCTGTGTCCTATCTCTCCACCCTCACCACTATATATCATAGACTGACAGGTAGTCCCTGTGTCCTATCTCTCTCCCCCCCCCACTCTATATCATAGACTGACAGTCAGTCCCTGTGTACTATCTCTCTACCTCACATTCTATACCATAGACTGACAGTCATTCCCGGTGTCCTATCTCTCAACCCTAACCACTTTATAGCATAGACTGACCCTGTGTCTTATCTCTTTACCCACACCACTCTATATCATAGACTGACAGTCAGTCCCTGTGTTCTATCTCTCTACCTCACCACTCTATATCATAGACTGACAGTCAGTCCCTGTGTCCTATCTCTCTACCCTCACCAATTTATATCGTAGACTGACAGTCAGTCCCAGTGTCCTTTTTATCTACCCTCACCACTCTATATCATAGACTGACAGTCAGTCCCTGTGTCTGATCTCTCTACCCTCACTACTCTAAATCATAGACTGACAGTCAGTCCCTGTGTCCTATCTCTCTACCCTCCCCACTGTATATCATAGACTGACAGTCAGTCCCGGTGTCCTATCTCTCAACCCTAACCACTTGATAGAATAGACTGACCCTGTGTCCTATCTCTTTACCCACACCACTCTATATCATAGACAGACAGTCAGTCACTGTGTCCTATCTCTCTACCCTTACCACTCTTTATCATAGACAGACAGTCAGTCCCTGTGTCCTATCTTTCTACCCTCACCACTGTATATCATAGACTGACAGTCAGTCCCTGT
>NW_018408123.1:15506-25368 GCF_002113885.1 Mizuhopecten yessoensis
GTAGTCAGTTCCTGTGTCCTATCCCTCTACTCTCATCACTCTATATCATAGACAGACAGTCAGTCCCGGTGTCCTATCTCTCTCCCCTCACCATTCTATATCATAGACTGACAGTCAGTCCCTGTGTCTTATCTCTCTACCCTCATCACTCTATATCATAGACTGACAGCCAGTCCCTGTGTCCTATCTCTCTCCCGTCATCACTCTATATCATAGACTGACAGTCAGTCCCGGTGTCCTATCTCTTTACCCTCACACTGTATATCATAGACTGACAGTCAGCCCCTGTGTCCTATCTCTCTACCCTCTCCACTCTATATCATAGACTGACAGTCAGTCCCTGTGCCATATATCTCTACCCTCAGCATTCTATATCATAGACTGACAGTCAGTCCCTGTGTACTATCTCTCTACCCTCACACTGTATATCATAGACTGACAGTCAGCCCCTGTGTCCTATCTCTCTACCCTCACCACTCTATATCATAGACTGACAGTCAGTCCCTGTGTCCTATCCCTCTACCCTCATCACTCTATATCATAGACTGACAGCCAGTCCCTGTGTCCTATCTCTCTACCGTCATCACTCTATATCATAGACTGACAGTCAGTCCCGGTGTCCTATCTCTTTACCCTCACACTGTATATCATAGACTGACAGTCAGTCCCTGTTTCTTATCTCTCTACCCTCACCATTCTATATCATAGACTGACAGTCAGTCCCTGTGTACTATCTCTCTACCCTCACACTGTATATCATAGACTGACAGTCAGCCCCTGTGTCCTATCTCTCTACCCTCACCACCCTATATCATAGACTGACAGTCAGTCCCTGTGTCTTATCTCTCTACCCTCATCACTCTATATCATAGACTGACAGTCAGTCCCAGTGTCCTATCTCTCTACCCTCATCACTAGTACTCTATATCATAGACTGACAGCCAGTCCCTGTGTCCTATCTCTCTACCGTCATCACTCTATATCATAGACTGACAGTCAGTCCCTTTGTCCTATCTCTCTACCCTCACACTGTATATCATAGACTGACAGTCCGTCCCTGTGTCCTATCTCTCTACCCTCACCACTCTATATCATAGACTGACAGTCAGTCCATGTGCCCTATATCTCTACCTATACCACTCTATATCATAAACTGTCAGTCTATTTTTATGTCCCATCTCTCTAACCTGGCCTCTCTATTTGATAATCTGCAAGCTCCTGTGACCTGTCTCTCTACAATTGCATGAACCAAGAATTCAACTGCTACCCTCATCACTATATATCATAGACAGACAGTCAGTCCCTGTGCCCTATATCTCTACCCTCAGCATTCTATATCATAGACTGACAGTCAGTCCCTGTGTCTTATCTCTCTACCCTCACCACTCTATATCATAGACTGACAGTCAGTCCCTGTGCCCTATATCTCTACCTATACCACTCTATATCATAAACTGTCAGTCTATTTTTATGTCCCATCTCTCTAACCTGGCCTCTCTATTTGATAATCTGCAAGATCCTGTGACCTGTCTCTCTACAATTGCATGAACCAAGAATTCAACTGTATCTTACCTTCCCACGTTCACAACATTTTAGAAATCTTTGTCAATAAAATTATATTTGTTGGCACCGTCTGTGTACAAAATAAATATAATATCCTTGAAAACAATACTGACATAGATATGTTAAAATGAAGGGTAAAATTTATCACAGAGCATAAATCTATCACTCCTAGAAGAAACGAAACTTTTGGAAACCTCCTTGTTTTGTAAAGCTGTATCTATTCCCCTCTGGGATGTGTTTGAGTGACAGTGAGATGATACATTTGATAAGCAGACATGATCTAACTGTCGATTTCTGTCAAAAATAAATCATATGATTTTTGCATATTATAGATGTATCCGGCGCTGATGTTCCCCATGTGATTGATTTACAAGACATCATGTGATTTAATGTACCTTTTAGAAAGAAATATCGACCAAAGTAATGATTTGTTTATTGTTGGTTTTAGTTTCAGTTATTTCAACATTCAATTCGGACCATGTAAATGTAAATTTGATTTATTTTCCCGTAAATTTGAAAGCAAATGAACATTCACAAATTATAGGCATAAAGGAAAATGTTTCAAATGTATATTGCAATTCAAACACACATCAAATGGAGTTTTATCTATTATTATTAACGTTTGCTAATTTCAATGATTTCTAGAGATTCGAAGTGTTAACACTGCTAGCTTGTGAGAGAGTCGATCAAACCGATTTTATACTACTAGGACCCGTATTAATGAAACCATTCTCATGCTCAAGCTTTATTTCTTATTAATAATAATAAATACTAGTATACAACATTTGAAATAGCGCCATATCTAGCTAACATAAGTCACTCTAAAGCGCTTTACAGTACATAGATATACATGTACAATTAATACAATTAGCATATACATTGATCAATATATTTTTTGAGGAATTCGCAGGAGCTGCCTTATCAGGCGCTACCACTAGTCATATGCCACTTGGCTAATATCTCCCTATGTGTGTATTCCTGCGTGTGTGCTGGAGATGTATTGTGTTCCGTTTGTAGTGGGACCGTGCTTTCAACGGCATCTTTAATAGTGCCACCTCACTTGAATGCTACAGCACAGATACCGCAACATCCACCCCAGACCATGTTATACTCCACCTGGATTGTTGGAGTTGTGTGGACAGGAGAAAACGCTTTTTCTGATATTCCATGCCTGCGACGACTTGGAGGATCGAACCCCGGTCGTCTGCGTGGAAGGCCAAAGTAATAACCAGTCCATCAATTCGCCCATTATTCCGGTTATAATTGATGTGTCAATGATTTGGGAAAACAGAGAGACCCACGCCGAATACTGTTTCCATTGTTTACATTTGACTGTCTGATTGTTTTACATGATTTAAGCGAGATACAAGAAAGCTGGCTTGAGCACAGAATCCGTGCTTGAGCATGATAACGGTTTCAGGAATGCGGCCCAGGTCTTCGGACTGATTAGCGAACATCGAACATTGCAACCCACTCGCTAACATGACTTTTTTGTCGCACTGAAGAATACATGTGTTCACTCCATTGGTTAATATAGTGAAGCTCGTCTCTTGTTAATGATTCCTGGCATTACGTATACACGCACGAGCAGTAGATATGAAAACAATGTACGCTCGTTACCATGTTTATTTCTCTCAACACTGATTTCATATACGAAAGTTAGGTTTCTGATTTTAAGTAACTAAACTGGATTTAAAGTATGAAAACAGTCATTTAATTGGTTTAAAGAAGGTACCACGCGCTCATATCATATATGCACCTCCATGGATCTTATTCTTCTTCCACAAATATTGATTATACACATGTAACGTATACTCCTTAACAGGAATAACCATCACTATCTACATTGTAGATAGCTGGTTTACCTGCCTTCTCATCTCGTATTGATTTGGTCCTTAACTCGACCACTAGCACGCGTTGTTGTGTTGCTGTTATTCTTAAGTATTCTTCTTTGTCTTACCTTCAATCCAAACTAGGTGGTGTGTCTTGTTTCATAGTCAAAGGTCCAGTTTCTACAAAACAGAAAAATGTATGTTTTTAACACGGCGCTGGTAACGGTATCGACTAAAGAGCAATCATGTATGTTGTCCTAATAATGACAAGACAAACAAAGGAACTAACTATTATATATAGTTTATACGTCACTCATTATACGTAGTCTTTTCATCAAAGACATCGCTATACTGGGAACGGCTATTTGTGTGAGCAGGACAATAATGGCCGTTGGTAACGAAACGTACCGTCAATATATAAAAACTACCGTTTGGTATAACATATAATACACTGATTGCATTTAAACGGATCAATCAGAGGTTATACTTCTGGATAATAAGTGGGCCTCGCGAATAGAACAGACACTATTTAAATCCTAATATTTTAATACATTTTGAAGAGAAAACTCTCACACGAAATTTTCGCAAACATCATTAAAGGGTTTAGTACTATAATCCATATTTTATTGAACTTATATAGCAAATTTCGTGTTTGACGTAGGAAGGGAGATAACTCAACCACCCCAAAAGAGGTACGCGCAATTATATACGCTCTCAGAAGAAAAGCTGTTACACATTATTGCAGTGTACGAACTATGTGAATTCGGGGATGATTGTATGAAGGCTTGCTTGTTTGCTTGCTTGATTGATCGATCGATCGATTGCGTCGATCCTCGCAACAGCTAAAGGGCCTGTCACACCTAGCCGGTTTCGGTCGCACACATTTGGCGATTTTCGGGGTTCGGTACAAGTGCGACAGCGTAGAACGGTAGTGCATCGTCAGGTCATCGTCAGAACATCGGCGAAATGGATCAGCGGCTTTCCGGTGGTCTCAATGTGTACCCTGTTTTACCGATGTGATACCGTACTGGTACCGATGTGACACCGTAGTACTACCGAACACCACCTAAGTAGTACTGATGCCTTGGTATAACATCGTCGGCGCATCGGTTCGGTGACTCTAAGGTGACAGAAAAGTGGTAATCGGTAACACGTCGGCTCTTACATCGATAGGACAACGGTAGAACAACGGTATCACAACGGCTCTTACATCGGTAAGACAACGGTATAACAACGGTATCACATCGGCTCTTACATCGGTAAGACAACGGTAGAACAACGGTATCACATCGGCTCGTACATCGGTAGGACAACGATAGAACAACGGTATCACATCGGCTCTTACATCGGTAGGATAACGGTAGAACAACGGTATCACAACGGCTCTTACGTCGGTAGGACAACGGTAGAACAACGGTATCACATCGGCTCTTACATCGGCTCTTACATCGGTAGAACAACGGTATCACAACGGCTCTTACATCGGTAGGACAACGGTAGAACAAAAGTATCACAACGGCTCTTACATCGGTAGGACAACGGTAGAACAACGGTATCACATCGGCTCGTACATCGGTAGGACAACGATAGAACAACGGTATCACAACGGCTCTTACATCGGTAGGACAACGGTAGAACAAAAGTATCACAACGGCTCTTACATCGATAGGACAACGGTAGAACATCGGTATCACATCTGCTCTTACATCGGTAAAACAACGGTATCACAACGGCTCTTACATCGGTAAGACAACGGTAGAACAACGGAATCACATCGGCTCTTACATCGGTAAGACAACAGTAGAACAACGGTATCACAACGGCTCTTACATCGGTAGGACAACGGTAGAACAACGGTATCACAACGGCTCTTACATCGTTGGACAACGGTAGAACAACGGTATCACAACGGCTCTTACATCGGTAGGACAACGGTAGAACAACGGTATCACAACGGGAACGCGGGTACTAAATCGATATTGCTACGGTCAATTTTCCAAGTGCTTTCTTGCCAGAACTCTGCCGTTGTTACTGTTTTACTCCGATTTATTCCAGGCGAGGTACTTCGGTAGTGTGTGCCATATCACGGTGTGTGTACGGTGTTTGTACGGTTGGCTTCACTAAAGGACAAGTTTAAAGTGTGACCTCACTGAAATGTCAACAGCTGGACGATAGCATGACAGCCTGTCCGGTTAATAATTCTGACAGCGGGCAGAAGAAGAAAGGATAATGTAGATAAGGAAGAAGAAGAAAGCGTGAAAATAAAAAATAAATACAAACATAAATAGAAAAGGAATGCGTATCTCCGAGAAAAACAGATGGACATGTAAAGTTAAACGACGTCTGAAGTGTGTATAGGTAAACATATGGACGTACAAGTACGTACACCGCGTAGGATTCCAGCGTAATGTAGTCCCACTTCCGTAAGGCATTATCTACACTTAATCCTAAACATCTGACAAGGAAGATTGTTTACTAAAGCTGTCGTAATTCACGTAAATGTTAAGGGCAGAGATCAAACGAACACATATGTAGGGGAATACTGATTTACGTGTCCGCCAAAACAAACATTGCATTTCTAAAACAATTTGTTTTGTCATAGGTAGAACTGTTATCTTTCATCAAAGATGCGGAAAAGACAACACTTCCCTGACGTAACAGCGGACGTAACAGCGCGGAGGGAGGGGCCAACGAATCACCACCACCCTCGAACTCATCCGAACTCATCCGAACCAGTCCTGAATATCTCCGATAACCAACTTTTGTATCGTCCCTGTAGTCCATCCTGAGCCCTTCAGGCCTCTCCTTTCTCGATGGAAGTCCGATGCATTTGGGATGCCCTGTAGTCACGTATACATATTGTTAGTATTTCAAACAAAGTAGCGATGAATTAAAAGCTTGCTGTTGAACGTCACAAGATAAACACGCCGATCACATGGACATTTCTGAACGTCAAGTATTTCCGATCAACTTCCTGGTCAAGAGTTTAATATCATAAACACATCTACATGCAAGTTTCAGGACAAATATGTGATATAGACGTCATTAATCGTCCAACTGATAAAAAACTGTAATTTCATTTTATACGTCACGTACAGATGATGTATCAAACAGTTACATAATATACATGATGAGGTGACACAGACATTATATGATTAAAGGCAGTTATCTGCAATGCAGTGAAATGAAAAGAATTAATCAAAGTATTAATTTGTTTAGTTCGATTTTATCTTAGGAAGATCAGAATGCAAAACATAAAGACTATTTGGTCCCAGCAAACGTTTGCATTATATTTGTTTCTCTCTCCCAGGAATGTGAAGGGAACGCTACACATGAATCAAACCTTATTTATCTAGCGGTTGAATGCGTTCCAATATAAATACTCTAAGTTATCTCACTGACATCTGCATGTTCAAAAGGAAAAAAAACATTGTTATTAAATGAATTCCCCGGCAGCATTGAACAGACACATCTTTACGATTGGAGTCGATATTTTAGATTGTTTGTAGATAGTAGCTGTACGTGTATTGACATAAAGCTGGGTTTAGGTGTGTGTGTCTGATTTTTTGAATTATCTAATTATTTAGAAGTAACATATGCAAGGAGGATCGACAGCATACAGAGTTAAAAATCTCGATTTTCCGGATAGTCGAATTTCCGGGTAAAATATAATTGCTTCTCATGTCGTGTTTTCGTAAATGGCTATTAACGGGACATCTTTGTTCGTCAGCATTCAATATTTGAAATTATATACAACTTTGCCCGGACCAAAAAATGCAAAATCGTAATAGTTTTTATTAGACATTTGATCCTACCTTTCCGATAATTTGTTCCCAGAACCGGAACGATAACTTCCGGTCCCAAGAACCGGAACGCTAACTTCCGGTCCCCAGAACCGGAACGCTTACTTCCGGTACCCAGAACCGGAACGCTAACTTCCGGTCCCCAGAACCGGAACGCTAATTTCCGGTCCCCAGATTCGGAACGCTAATTTCTTGTCCCCAGAACCGGAACGCTAATTTTCGGTCCCCAGAACCGGAACGCTAATTTCCGTTCCCCAGAACCGGAACGCTAATTTCCGGATTGAAATTACAATTATTGTCGCGAACGTTTTGAGTTTCCGGAATACGTGTTCTTTATCGAGCTTATAATGTAGAGCCTTGTTAATCTTGAACCAGTGATATGTACCGCGTATTATGATTTCTCCTTATTTCATTGTTCCGGTAATAGAACACCAATTTTCTTTTTGTAGCTAGAAGTGTTCTCATTGTAAACAAAACATGACCGCTGAAAACTCACAGGAACGAGACACAATTTAAGGGTGGAAGGGTTACCAAACCAAACTCAATGGCACAACAATAAGATTGTCTGGTAGCACAAATTACAAAATGTACACGCACGTTCTATCTTGTGTATTCTGATAGAAATCATCCAAACTTTGTTTCATCATACAGAAATTCTACGACGGAAAGCTTTGATAAGCGTTGTTCATTGTGGATTTATAAATTTAATCATATATCGCTGTAGATTTACCGGAACTACATTATCTTACCAGCCACTGCTATCGTAGTTACCATCGTAGTAACCAGCTTCGACTTGATTCTGTCTGCGCATTGTACATTTTTGTAGCATTTAAACATCCTTTAGATGTAGATATTAGGATTGACCTTCATTTTTACGGCGAATACGTTATTGTGAACGCAGTTGGCAACGAACATATTCGTTATGGAGCACTAACGCGCACCACAGAATATTGTATACAGCGGAATGTTCGCCAAGTCAAACACGCACCACAGAATACTGGATACAGCAGAATGCTCGCCCAGTCAAACACGCAGCACAGAATACTGTATACAGCGGAATGTTCGCCTAGTCAAACACGCACCACAGAATACTGTATACAGCAGAATGCTCGCCCAGTCAAACACGCACACTAAAATATTGTATACAGCGGAATGCTCGCCCAGTCAAACACACACCACAGCATACTGTAAACAGCGAAATGCTCGCCCAGTCAAACACGCACCACAGCATACTGTAAACAGCGAAATGCCCGCCCAGTCAAACACGCACCACAGAATACTGTATGCAGCGGAATGCTCGCCCAGTCAAACACGCACCGCAGAATATTGTATACAGCGGAATACACGCCCACTCAAACACGCACCACAGAATACTGTATACAGAGGAATGCTCGCCCAGTCAAACACAAACCCCATAATACTGTATACAGAGGAATGTTCGCCCAGTCAAACACGCACCACAGAATACTGTATACAGCGGAATGCTGGCCAAGTCAAACACGCACCGCAGAATATTGTATNGGCCAAGTCAAACACGCACCGCAGAATATTGTATACAGCGGAATACACGCCCACTCAAACACGCACCACAGAATACTGTATACAGAGGAATGCTCGCCGAATCAAACACGCACCACATAATACTGTATACAGTGGAATGCTCGCCGAGTCAAACACGCACCACAGAATAGTGTATACAGCGGAATGTTTGCCCAGTCAAACACGGACCACAGAATACTGTATACAGCGGAATGTTCGCCCAGTCAAACACGCACCACAGAATACTGTATACAGCGGATTGTTAGCCAAGTCAAACATGCACCACAGAATACTGAATACAGCGGAATGTTCAAACGCACCACATAATACTGTATACAGCGGAATGTTCGCCCTGTCTAACACGCACCACAGAATACTGTATACAGCGGATTGTTCGCCCAGTCAAACAAGCACCACAGAATACTGTATACAGCGGAATGCTCGCCAAGTCAAAAACGCACAACAGAATACTCTATACAGCGGAATGTTCGCCTAGTCAAATACGCACCGCAGAATACTGTATACAGCGGATTGTTAGCCAAGTCAAACATGCATCACGATTGTTAGCCAAGTCAAACATGCACCACAGAACACTGAATACAGCGGAATGTTCAAACGCACAACATAATACTGTATACAGCGGAATGTTCGCCCAGTCAAACACGCACCACAGAAAACTGTATACAGCGGAATGCTCGCCAAGTCAAACACGCACAACAGAATACTCTATACAGCGGAATGTTCGACCAGTCAAACTCGCACCACAGAATACTGTATACAGCGGAATGCTCGCCCAGTCAAAGACGCACCACAGAATACTGTATACAGCGGATTGTTAGGCAAGTCAAACACGCACCACAGAATACTGTATACTGCGGAATGTTCGCCCAGTCAAACACGCACCACAAAATACTGTAAACAGCGGAATGCACGAAACACGCACCACAGAATACTGTATACAGCGGATTGTTAGGCAAGTCAAACACGCACCACAGAATACTGTATACTGCGGAATGTTCGCCCAGTCAAACACGCACCACATAATACTGTAAACAGCGGAATGCACGCCCAGTCAAAAAAGCACCACAGAATACTGTATACAGAGGAATGCTCGCCCAGTCAAAC
>NW_018408123.1:26250-26413 GCF_002113885.1 Mizuhopecten yessoensis
CTGTATACAGTGGAATGCTCGCCCAGTCAAAGACGCACCACAGAATACTGTATACAGCGGAATGTTCGCCTAGTCAAACACACACCACAGAATACTGTATACAGCGGATTGTTAGGCAAGTAAAACACGCACCACAGAATACTGTATACAGCGGAATGTTCGC
>NW_018408123.1:27619-28444 GCF_002113885.1 Mizuhopecten yessoensis
TTGTATACATCGGAATGCTCGCCAAGTCAAACACGCACCACAGAATACTGTATATAGAGGAATGCTCGCCCAGTCAAACACGCACCCCATAATACTGTATACAGAGGAATGCTCGCCAAGTCAACCACGAACCACAGAATACTGTAAACAGTGAAATGCTCGCCCAGTCAACCACGCACCCCATAATACTGTATACAGAGGAATGCTCGCCAAGTCAACCACGAACCACAGAATACTGTAAACAGCGAAATGCTCGCCCAGTCAAACCCGCACCACAGAATACTGTAAACAGTGAAATGCTCGCCCAGTCAAACACGCACCACAGAATACTGTATACAGAAAAATGTTCGCCCTGTCAAACACGCACCGTAGAATATTGTATACAGCGGAATGCACGCCCAGTCAAACACGCACCGTAGAATATTGTATACAGCGGAATGCCTGCCCAGTCAAACACGCACCACAGAATACTGTATATAGAGGAATGCTCGCCCAGTCAAACACGCACCCCATAATACTGTATACAGAGGAATGCTCGCCCAGTCAAACACGCACCACAGAATACTGTATACAGCGGAATGTTAGCCNTACAGCGGAATGTTAGACAAGTCAAACACGCACCACGGAATACTGTATGCAGCGGAATGCTCGCCCAGTCAAGCACGCACCACAGAATACTGTATACAGCGGAATGTTTAAACGCACCACAGATTACTGTATACAGCGGAATGTTCGCCCAGTCAAACATGCACCACAGAATACTGTATACAGCGGACTGTAAGCCAAGTCAAACATGCACCACAGAATACTGTATAAAGCGGAATG
>NW_018408123.1:28890-28975 GCF_002113885.1 Mizuhopecten yessoensis
TAATACTGTATACAGCTGATTGTTAGCCAAGTCAAACATGCAACAGAATACTGTATACAGCGGAATGTTCGTCCAGTCAAACACG
>NW_018408123.1:32038-43821 GCF_002113885.1 Mizuhopecten yessoensis
TCGGAATGCTCGCCAAGTCAAACACGCACCACAGATTACTGTATACAGCGGAATGCTCGCCCAGTCAAACTTTCGCCCTCTGACGATGGCATCAATTTCGCCCAGCATTAATTTCGCCATTCACATTTAATTACTATGCTTATTGTGCTGTTTACTTATATCCGTTATAATGGTAAATTCACCCTCATTTGGGAAGGTGAAAGAGGCGACAATTAAACTGCAGCGAAAAATTATCGGCACAAAGTATGTTCGTTGCCAACTGCGTTCATACTTCCGCATATGTCGTTAAAATGAAGGTAAATCCTTATGGTGTTTTATTTTTTTCTACAAACAGGAATCTAACGCGGGACACAGCCAACCCACCAATTGGAGACTTTAACCTTACCGTAGATATTGTCTACTGTAGTTGGGAATGACTTCTTCTTTGGAAGTCCGCTGAACAAAAAATACAATGTATAGATCTATGTAACAAAAATGATAGCTTTTACCTTCGAGCTGTCACTATACTGCTAAAACTAAACTAAACAGGTCACATAGTCATAGTAATCTCTGTGCGTTGCTGCGAAGGGACAATGGGGATCCAGTATTTAATGACTCGTGGGGATATTACTCAATCAAAGATTTACATTCAGTAATTCCCTAAATACCATGATTTTTCGCCTACGCCGCCTCAGCTTGCAACCAGAGAAACTGACCAACATCGATTTACAGACAGCAGATCTACTAGCCCCAGCGTTACCTCACAAGTGGCTCTCCTCGTATAAATAGGGTACACACTTAGTCAGGGGTGAGCTAAAGCATACTGAAATAATTTCGTACAACTACAGCAACACTCCTATATCACAAGCACTTTGAGTTCGCCTCAACCTCAGCTAAACCTTAATCTCACACAGGTTTAACATAGAGACGTAAGCTCAAAGTGAATCTCCATTGACATAACTGAGACTTAAGCTCAAAGTAAAACTCCGTTAGATTAAGTATAGAAACTTTGACTCAAAGTAAATCTCCCATGATTTAGCATAGAGACTTTGACTCAAAGTTAATCTCCCATACATTTAACAGACTTAAGCTCAAAGTTAAATCCCATAAACTTACATACAGACTTGAGCTAACACCTCATAGCTCAGAACATAATTAGGCCTAACCTTATCATAGAGGTTAAGCTCAGACTTAGTTTTACAGTGTAACATAGATACATCGATACAATTAAGTCCCCCATATACTTAACAAGGAGAAGTAACCTAAAGAGTATCTTCCCGAAAATACGGAGTTAAGCTTAATATTTTATAGAGATCGAAGCTCATACATAATCCGCCATATACTCCACATAGAGACCGATGCTTTGAGGTAGACGCATGTTTCGATGCAACAGGGATGAGGCCTAGATAAAGAAACTTGACTTGTCAAACGATCTAAATTCTCATAAAAGATTTATTCAACGGTGTTATCTTTCCTCAGACGTTTATGGAGTCATGGAAATGATTATGAATTTATGTCACGTGTAACAAATCAGCACTCAGCTTGAAAGATTGGATGAAATGAAGCAAACCTAACTGGAGAAGAAATATAATATTTAGAAATATGAAGTGAACAGTGCTCTTACAGTGAACAGGCTTCATATAACTGGGTCTGGGGCCAGCACATTCTGTGAAATATCATTATTGAAGTGGATTTGTTTGTTAATGGTAGAATATCGTCACACAACTGTCAATATCACATACAAACAGTGTATACTGCTGATTGGGCAGCCATTCTTCTATTACAGCCTAACCAGACGTACCGAGGGAGCCACCACTCCTCAAAGTGGGAGAGTGTATTTCAAAGTTTCCGAACAATATCGAAGAACATTTGACATTTTAGAAACCAATCGGAACATTTGGAACCCCTTGTCTAGCTATTCTTCCTCTTTTGCGTTTCTCCTTAATAAAAATAATAATATACTTTATTTATTGAGGATAAAAACCTGCTTAGCAACGCTAATCTTCCACAGGGTCCTCTGTTAGTGAAAGGGTTAGTTAAAATCATGATATAATAGAAAACAAATGAGCATTCAAATTATTATCACAGTAAGCATAGGCATAAAAGAAGTTGAGCTTATTAAATTATTATAATTTGACTAAATATATATACAATTTAAGGGTCATTTACACTTTTCATTAAAATTATCATAGAAGCAAAGATACACTATTCTAAGCTGAACCAATATGGTATTCAGTAAAAGACCAAATGTCTAAATTACATATATGCTAATGTAGCAAAGACTAAAAATTGACAGCATACACGCTAATATAGCGTAACTAAAACACAAAAATGCTATATTAAGAGGTTTCTGTGATAAAAAAAAAAAAGAGACTCAAACTGTATTCCTCATGCTTCCATTCATATTTTGTTTGAGTTTAGGAAGGGAGGATGAACGCCGTGTTTATACTGGTAAGCCGTGTTTATACTGGTAAGCCGTGTTTATACTGGTAAGCTGTTCCAAATTTGAACCTTCCACCACCAACTGTTTTGAATAAAAAGAAGTACTATGTTTTGGTACTTCTATAAAGTTTTGGGAGGCTGATCTTGAACGGGTGTCATTAGACACCTCTGTTGCTCTAAAGACATCGTCTAGCTACCCTGCCTCTTTGGCGTTTCTCCCTAGAAACCTCTGTTGCTCTAAAGACAGACTTAAACGTGGTCCTTGAGTCGTCCCAGCTGCTGTGGACATCGTCTCCACCTGATATTAGGCATGAAGTAAACAAAATTCATCAAAATGTATAGGTGATTGACAACTTAATGGCCCGCAAGTGTATGTGTTACGTACATCTTACATAAACAGATATGCACAGGGATGTACTTTCTGCTTCTATGGATGCTCTGGGGAAGAATCAGGTTTCTCTATTAATACTAACGCCGATATTTAGAATACACGGTACAAAGGAGGCGTTGTTATTCCAGTATACACATGTATATTATAGTTCTGTTTTTAAAGCAGGCAAAATATTTAGACAGTCGTATTGGAAAGCGATTTAACGCACTCGCCATTCTGGCATTCAGTGTTTTCCGAGTACAGGTGAGTCACGTGAGCGCATGGCATTAAACCGTAATACGGATAAAATTCAAAGTGCACGATGGGTGGTCACTAATCTGAAAGATCGATTAACATATTTAGGGAGGAGAGAAAAGCTACCATCAAATACATTCAAACGCGCCATAAATTCCTAAACTGGAACCAAAACTACGGTGTTCATCACATTTCTAGGCTTGGCCTATATGTAGCTAAGCCTAATGCAACTTCATGTACGACAATTAAGCACATATCGCCATTTTAGTACTAATTTGTTGTGGGAAATATTTCCACGAATTCGACCCGCAACCTTCCGTATAAATGCAACAGTTACTTAACGCCTAATCTTATACCCGTCAAAGCAGGAGACGAAGAATTCAATCAAAACTTAATTGAAGAAGAACGTTAATCATGGATTGTCATTCCACGAACCTGGTCGATGGTCATATTACGGCTTGGAAGCAGACGGCTCATACTATACGGAAGGGACCCTTTATACGAACGCACTACGTACCGACTTGTTAATTGTATTACTCCCCTATCATAAAGGGAGTATTCTAGTATGTTCACTGTGTTCATAGTGGCAGAACAGGGTCGCATTTTTCTTCCTGTGTACACCTTATAAAGGGGAATTACAGCCCATGACTCGTTCTGGGACTAATGAGCATAGTCCCTGTTTGTACCTAAAATAGACACAGACGTGTATTAATAGAATAAATATTTAACACGTTTGGAACATCCTATGCCTGTAGTAGTCAGCTATCTCGGACAGCGGCTTCGATGATAAATATAGAGGATCAACACGAAATGCAAATTCCACAGACAAACAGTAGCCCACCTGATGTTCTGATCGTGGTTCTAGATCCATTCACTCAATAACAGAGAACATGTCTCGTAAACCCTATTTTATTCAAGCTAATTTTAATATGACGAGTCTAAATAACGATATTGACAACGCAATTCATCAAGTTTGTAATAATCACCATATTTAAAGATTTTCTGAAATATATTTTTGAAGTCAAATAAACACAAAAATCTTTGGAAAGTTGTTGCCAAAATTCTTCGATTAAGAAACAAACAATCTGATTAAAATCATCCGTTACATGGCTCAGGCGTAGTACGAAGTTAACGAAGCCATGTAACAGATGATTTTAATCAGATTGAGAAACAAACAAACAAACACACGTGAATATGACAGGTCAACTTTGTAAGCTATTCGCCGAGAAACAATTAGACCTACAATGCATGCCTAACTGGAATTAGTTTCAAAGACTGACCCATTCCTTACCATTCGCCCGCAAGTATTTGTCAAATTGCCTACCAGAAATAAGCTTTGAAAATTTACATTAAGTTGACCTTTTGGTAATTGAAGCTGCTTTCTTCTTTATATGTTTTTGTTTTGTTGCTGTTCGACTGGTGATGTTATATGTCTTCACAGGAGTAAATGAAGCACGGAACACAATGTATAGTGAACCACTATAAATAAACAAAGCTGGAAGGTCGTGTTTGTTATTTAAAGCCTATCAAATGCAGATATGTTCCTCGTGTTGTTTTTTTTATATTTATTTTGTTGTACTTTAGCAGGGGGTCAAATATTATTTGTGCTGCTCTGCCGTCTAAGAGGCGAAACCGAAGGCAACAGTGAGTTTATAATCGGATGTAGCATGCGGTAAATATAATTAATTAAAAAGTGAATATTACGATTTAGATTTCTACATCTTGCGCCATTTTAACATATAATCACGATATATAATACCAGCCAATCAACTAACCAGCACCCTAACCACCCAATCGACAACTACATACATTGTACAATTAGTGTCTTATCAGTTTTCAAGTCTGTTCATTTATTCACCAAAATCGAATCCCTGTCCCTTAAATCGAATTCCTATCCCCTTAATCAACTCCCTGTCCCCCAAATCAAATTCCTGTCCCCTAAATCGAATCCCTGTCCCCAAAATCGAATTCCTTTCCCCTTAATCAAATCCCTGTCCCCTAAATCAAATCCCTGTCCCCTAAATCGAATCCCTGTCCCCTAAATCAAATCCCTGTCCCTTAAATCGAATCCCTGTCCCCTAAATCGAATTCCTATCCCCTTAATCAACTCCCTGTCCCCCAAATCAAATCCCTGTCCCCTAAATATAATCCCTGTCCCCTTAATCAAATCCCTGTCCCCCAAGTTTAGTCAAAGTTAAAACGTATTTATTTCCCAACAAGAATAAAGGATTAGGTAAAAGTAATTACAACTTATCTACAACTTTTCCCTATATGCATATTTTGTACATGTATACAATTATATAGATTCGCTAGGCTGTTGTAAATGTATGTTACGATAAATATCAATTAAAATCTACTACAGGATTAAAAGTAGTTTTACACGTGCCTAAATTATGCAGAATTAGTGTCTACGGCAACCACTCCGAGTATAAATTGTAATACATGTAAATCTAATTTGTACATTCAGATTCATAACATCAAAATGTTGGAACAAACATATCCCTTATATGTCATTATAACGTGACCATTAGAAGAAAGAGTGATACTTATTCTCGAAGGGATTTCCATCCCTACCACACCTACCACCCTGGCTTTCAGTAACTCTAGTCCGATTAATATCATAGTGTTGAGGATTTCCAAGCTTTGTGTGTAGAATATTTAAATATCTCTCACCTAATTTAATATAGATGGATGATCTGATGACAAATAAGAGACAAAAACAGATTTAAAGCGATCTAAAGGCGACAAGGACCCTACACTTTTGTCTGAATTATTACACATGTTCACAGTTCACAAGATGAAGTCCTATAATTGTTGTAATTCATGAATCCATAACGATTGTTGTCTCAAAAGACAGTGGTCAAAGAGACAGACGGTTATTTGGGAGGTAAATGTTTATGATTTAAATGCGTCTTCGAATTTTTCTTATTTTTTTCCGATTCAAAAGATTTGTTCTTAATATGATCACCCTACTTTGCATTCGAATTAAACTTAACACATGTACATGTATGCCTATGGCTAATTCACACAAATCAAACCTTTGTGAAAAAAGAAAATCTTTCTCACCTTGCCACCCTGACCCCTTTATGGTCCAAAGACTGTCAAATCGAGTTTCGGATTGACTGAATATATCAAATATTGATAATAATACCACTTCCCAGTGTTCAAGTCCGGTAATAACAGCATTGTAGCAACACTTCAAGGAGAAGACATGTAATAAACACTATACGTAGATATACACTGTCTGCCGTATACCCCAGTAACAATGAGCATGGTGTCACAGATGTTTATATATTGTCACCAAGAGGTATTACTTGTACAGTGTATATGTATGCATAGCCGCTCAATGTGGTGCGTCTCTCCGTATTGGAGAGGGTAGGGGAGAAACATGGTGTAATCTGTGTCAACACTAACCTTAGCCTCAACCTTTACAAACACGGCGGTGTGTTTCTACTCTCAGTTTGGAGCAGATGCTGAGGTTCGTTAGGAAATAGTCAACATTTTGCAGATAGCTCGATGCCATAACCTGACAGATATAGATCTCACCTACCTTATTGATGAAGGGACGCTCCACATGAGATGAGGACATGTAAATGTCCACTCGTCAGAAAAAGCTGCGATTCCCGTTGTGGTAACAGGTGGTGGTAGATTGTCACCAGCAAGTGTTACCAGGGATTAATGATCTACGTATACAGATACAGCAAATATAGTGCTAAATGCCTCAACAACAAGCTATGTTGTACATGTATATTAAGGCGTTCATTGTAATGCGTCCGTTTTTGGAAAGGATTGGAGAGAACATAGGTTTATTTACGTTCCTTCATCGAACATATATTGAGTTGTCCTGATGGACTTCGGCTTAGAAATGTTACTATGAATACTGGTATAGTTTGTCACTTATAAGAAACTCACTTTAGTTACAATATTTTAGATAACACATTGCCGAGCATCCACTTACCCCAAACCGTCGTTACCCCTTTCTGTATACAGAAGTCCAGTTCCCCTGGAACCCTCCCCCTCTCCTCCACGACACGCCCTCACACCTTATGCTAATTCCGATGGCTGTTTTGCCTCCTTTATATATCCTACCTCTAACACCTACCCTTACGACCCCCTTCCTACATTGAGTGATTCGTACTACCATCATGATTCCACTTATTGTTGTCATCATCGTGACATTTACTTTGTCGTTGATTGATTTTATAATCTTCATCATGAGAGAACACCAAACACATACCGACATTAAGTGTAAGCGGAAACATCTTCTAAAAACTACAAACTAACGTAAACCTCAACCCGCCGGTATATCTATTCTTCTGTTAGTGTAAGGTACAAATGCTGCAATTTATAAGAAAATAACCAGGAAATGTTTACATCACTGTAATGTTTAACGTTTGCAGATGCATAAGTGTCTTCTAAACATCTAATTTTGATTCTGTAAAGTCAGAATTTAAGTCTCACTTACCTGTTAGAAGAAAGTAAACATCCAGGAGTTAAAAATTCACGTGAACATATCCACTCGTTAGAAAAACATTACAGACTCGTTCCTATGTTGAGATAGCACAATGCAGGCTGGCACGTGTGTAACGATCGAACGCAATAAGGATGTAGTAGTATATGTAATGGTGGATCCAGCCCGTGGGTAAACGTGCAATGACCAGGTAAATTAAAACAACGTGCACACACGAAAGGATCACGCTTGTAGCGGTAGGTTTTCCTCCCTAGCGTGGAAGCATCCGTGTGCCGTGAAATCCATATCGGTAGCACATGAGCAGTTACACACCGTTCGGTACATAAACTGGAAACCCAACTCCTATGTGAGGGTGAGAGGAACGGTTAATAAAAGTTATATACCTATAATCTTCTTAGGAACTTTTAATGTCGAGTGCATCAGTTACAAAGCTGTAAACCACTGTCCAACAAGATGTCCCAGATGCAACCTGTTGTGTGCATTAGCGAAGCTATAAAGCAATACTTTGGTAAAACGTATTTTGTACTTATCCATACCTGTACAGAAACGATGGTATTAAAAAGGGGTCCACTTTCTATATACATATGTACATGTATTCAATGTCTAGGAAAACCATTGAACAACAGGTCTACAGTATGAACACTGACATGCTTACTACAGTTTAGACAACAACTAGCTTCTACTTGACATGTACTATTCAAACGGATTATAGGGGCATTTTCACAAGAGGTCTTCTGTATAAATTCGGTGGCAAAGTACATTTTGAATAAAGCATCACATATTTATCAAAGGACGACGAAAGTGAGCGTTATAGGCTGAAAATCAAACAGTTTTATTGAATAGCGATTATTGACGAAAGCGTTTGTGTTAAAATACACATTTGAAAGTAAACATCAAGTAGCCTGATTTTAATGGTATATCGTAATTGCATTCTAAGGAATGTATTTTATTAGAGTTTGTGCAGACCTATAGCCATTTATGTATACACTTACTGAACAATTATCGCTAAAGCGTGACCAAATGTTATTCACACATACTACAAAACGTCATTCACATTAGTTCTGTGCCGTTGATACCGCTCTTGTGAGTATGAGTGTTGACAAGGGACTACCTACCACACCACACACGACCTGTGGTAATCTTTAAAGTACTTGATACATGTACATTATGAAACAAACCCGAAGTGATTATTTTATTACGTTTTATGTCTACGCATTGTTTGTACAGTTGAGTCTGGTATGAAACTCGTTTGTCCGTAACTTGACTATGTAACGATAGATTGGTCTGACCCAGCCTCGTTTTTCCATAACTTATGTCACTTGTTTATGTTTTTGGAAACAATCATGAATTATCTGGTAATGAACACAGTCAAAACAGCATCGTCCGCCTAATGATACGTAACGTAAAATTTAACAATTGAGAAAAGTCAATATATAGTTGAATAGGTTTCATCTATCAGTGTTTTCATTAGGTCACAGCCTTTTCCAAATGTAAACATATGATGAAGTAATGTTATATTCATTGCGGAGATATAGGCAGGCGTTATGTCACATTTAGGAGTGCAACTTCCTGTTCACAAGCTGGATGCCCAGGGAAGGTTCTAAAGGTAGGTGTAAACAAAACGTTGTTCTTTCATCAAAATATTTGTATCTCTTCAGATTTAATGTTAGCTTCAATAAACTCCCCGGCGTATCGATGGCAGAAGAAGAAACTACACTCCCTCTGACATGAAGAATGGAAGTTTTATAAGATCTACATGAAGCAAGGTGGTACTTCTCACAAAAAAACTGAAAGGTGAACATTGTCAATATATGCTGAATGAAGTCCGCATCTCAATGAGATAAATGCTGATTTTAACATCACTGTATACACGGTGTCGGTGTCCCTCATGACTTAACAATAAACTATAGCAACAGCTGTTGTCTATGTATCAAAAGGGAGAAGATCCGGGCCGAACAACTGTTTATCAGGTGCATTGGAATTAAACAGAGAATATTGAATACAATGTATTCGTGTGAAGATTTGTATGACTTGCGTTTTAACGGTTTACACATCAAATGACAACGAAACCTATTAGTATTTGGCAAATGAACTAAAAACATACCATTACTTCATCACGCAACGACTAAGTCAGATTTAAATCTGATAAAACCCGATTTAGAACCGGGAAATGATAAGGAGGTAATATAACAAAGATAACGACAAATGTACCGATAAAGAAGAGATGGAAATAGATGTTTAGTTTTCTTTGTTTAACGCTCTAGAAACACCAAAGATCATATGGAAACGGTTGATAAGGGAGACACAATCGAAATTGAAGCGTACAGTAGCAAGCGTTCCCTACGCTACTTGTGTTACCCGTTATTGTGACTCCTGTTACATCCAGAAAACTATGGCGGTAACCTACGATCATAGTCCGTAAGCATATTCTCTATTCAAGATCTGAACTATTTTGAGTGGTCAGCACAATCAAGTAAAAACTGCATGCTTTTGTAACAGTCAAAGTAACAGAAGGAATATCAGAAAATCGAAAGCGTTGATCATATAATAAGCAAAATAAAGCGTCATTACCATTGCATACGAGTAGTCTAGTTATAAGAAAGGACATTTTGGCAGTAGGTATACGTATGTACATTGATTCATGTTAGATATGATTTTAAATCGTTACATAAAATGAGAAAGACGAATTTTGCGCCTATTGAATACAAAAAGACGAAGGACATATCGCACAGAAGACGAGTGGTGATAGTAAAGGTATTGTCCACTGTGGTGATATTTTGAGACTGCAGATTTTTACATTCTGCAGAAATATAACTGGATGTTAAGTCCTTATATAGGCTTAATCTGTAATCAGAGTTCTTCAATCAATACAATGATTGATTTGAAATGGAATTGAACTTACGTTAATTGATTATACGTTCCTCCGAGAACGAAGCAATTTTCTAAATGTTACGGTACATATGCGCAGATTTGTCAACATATGAATAAACAGAAAAAAACTATAATCTTAAATCTCACTTCATTTAATTATGTTCAGACAACTGTACGCTAGGCATGATGTGTATTGGTAGATTGCTATACGCTTAGTGTGATGGTGTGTGTGATGTCCCGTAAAAGTGAGACATCACATTTACTGGAAACCCTATACTCGTCAACAATGAATTATCCGTCTGTCTATATTTGTCCTTGTACAACCGTCTGTTTGTCTGTCTTTTTCTGTGTCCGACTGTCTGTCTATTTGTCTGTGTATTTGTCTGTGCTTGGTGTCTATCTTTATGAAACCAATATTTTATGTTCTCATTGTCATTGTGTACCAAATATAATACGTGTATAGGAAAACAAAGTATATTTCATAAATATAACCAATCTGTGTTTATTTATTTGTCTGCCCATTTATATCAATTTTATTTTTCATTACAAGTCAATACAGTGTCTGTCACTAAAGTAATTAAATCATGACTAAATCAAGCTTATATAATAAGAATGGTGTGTGATATTGACGTCGTCGATAGATTTTTCCAATAAACACCGGAACCTCGATACAATGACTCCCGTTTACATTGACCCTCATTTTAATTGCTACATGTACCTTGCTTACTACCAACATTTTCCAATATCCTCTTTTGTATTTTCTTCAAATAATTCCTTTGTATGCCCCGCCCTGCTAACTCCTCTATGGTGGCAGTATCACGAGGTTTTGTTGTACTGCCTATAGGTTCAGTAAAACCATACAGAAGCAAAGAGTACACAATTCATACAGAGGCAAAGAATACACAATTCATACAGAGGCAAAGAGTATACAATTCATAAAGAGGCAAATAGTACACAATTCATACCGAGGCAAAGAACACACAATTCATACAGACGCAAATAGTATACAATTCAAACAGAGGCAAATAGTATACAATTCATACAGAGGCAAAGAGTACACAATTCATACAGAGGCAAATAGTACTCAATTCATACAGAGGCAAATAGTACACGATTAATACAGAGGCAAGGAGTACACAATTCATACAGAGGCAAATAGTACTCAATTCATACAGAGGCAAATAGTACACGATTAATACAGAGGCAAAGAATACACAATTCATACAGAGGCAAAAAGGACACAAATCGTACATAGGCAAAGAGTACACAGTTCATACAGAGGCATAGAGCATACAATTCATACAGAGGCAAATATTATACAACTCATACAGAGGCAAACAGTATACAATTCATACAGAGGCAAAGAGTACACAATTCATACAGAGGCAAAGAGTA
>NW_018408123.1:49179-49689 GCF_002113885.1 Mizuhopecten yessoensis
TACAGAGGCAAAGAGTACACAACTCATACAGATGCAAAGAGTATACAATTCATACCGAGGCAAAAGCACACAATTCATACCGAGGCAAATAGTGTAAATTCATACAGAGGCAAAGAGTACACAATTCTACAGAGGCAAATAATACACAATTCGTACAGAGGCAAAGAGTACACATATCATACAGAGGCAAAGAGTACACAACTTATACAGAGGCAAAGAGTACACAATTCATACAGAGGCAAATAGTACACGATTTATACCGAGGCAAATAGTACACGATTCATACAGAGGCATAGGGTACACAACTCATACCGAGGCAAAGAGTACACAACTTTTACAGAGGCAAAGGGTACACAACTCATACAGAGGCAAAGAGTACACAACTCATACAGAGGCAAAGAGTATACAATACATACTGAGGCAAAGAGTATACAATTTATACAGAGGCAAAGAGTACACATTTCATACAGAGGCAAAGAGTATACAATTCATACAGAGGCAAAGAGTACA
>NW_018408123.1:53681-67755 GCF_002113885.1 Mizuhopecten yessoensis
TCGTACAGAGGCAAAGAGTACACAACTCATACAGAGGCAGAGAGTACACAACTTATACAGAGGCAAAGAGTACACAATTCATACAGAGGCAAATAGTACACGATTAATACAGAGGCAAATAGTACACGATTCATACAGAGGCATAGGGTACACAACTCATACAGAGGCAAAGAGTACACAACTTTTACAGAGGCAAAGTGTACACAACTCATACAGAGGCAAAGAGTACACAACTCATACAGAGGCAAAGAGTATACAATTTATACAGAGGCAAATAGTACACATTTCATACAGAGGCAAAGAGTATACCATTCATACCGAGGCAAAAGCACACAATACATACAGAGGCCAAGAGTATACAATTTATACAGAGGCAAAGAGTACACAACTCATACAGAGGCAAAAAGTATACAATTCATACAGAGGCAAAGAGTACACAATACATACAGAGGCAAAGAGTACAAAACTCATACAGAGGCAAAGAGTATACAATTCATACCGAGGCAAAAGCACACAATACATACAGAGGCAAAGAGTATACAATTTATACCGAGGCAAAGAATATACAATTCATACAGAGGCAAATAGTACGCGATTAATACAGAGGCAAATAGAACACAATTCATACAGTGGCAAAGAGTACACATTACATACAGAGGCAACGAGTACAAAACTCATCCAGAGGCAAAGAGTACAAAACTCATACAGAGGCAAATAGAACACGATTAATACAGAGGCAAATAGAACACGATTAATACAGAGGCAAATAGTATAAATTCATACAGAGGCAAAGTACAGAGGCAAAGAATACACAACTCATACAGAGGCAAAAAGTATACAATTCCTACAGAGGCAAATAATACACAATTCGTACAGAGGCAAAGAGTACACAACTCATACAGATGCAAAGAGTATACAATTCATACAGAGGCAAAAGCACACAATTCCTACAGAGGCAAATAGTATAAATTCATACAGAGGCAAAGAGTAAACAATTCATACCGAGGCAAAGAATATACAGTTCATACAGAGGCAAATAGTACACGATTAATACAGAGGCAAATAGTACACAATTCATACAGAGGCAAATAGTACACAATTCATACAGAGGCAAAGAATACACAATTCATACAGAGGCAAAGAGTACACAATTCATACAGAGGCAAAGAGTGCACAACTCATACAGAGGCAAAGAGTACACAATACATACAGAGGCAAAGAATACACAACTCATACAGAGGCAAAGAGTACACAACTCATACAGAGGCAAAGAGTACACAATTCATACAGAGGCAAAGAGTATACAAATCGTACAGAGGCAAAGAGTACACAGTTCATACAGAGGCATAGAGTATACAATTCATACAGAGGCAAAGATTATACAACTCATACAGAGGCAAAGTGTATACAATTCATACAGAGGCAAAGAATACACAACTCATACAGAGGCAAAGAGTACACAACTCATACAGAGGCAAAGAGTACACAATTCATACAGAGGCAAATAGTACACGATTCATACAGAGGCAAATAGTACACAACTCATATAGAGGCAAAGAGTATACAACTCATACAGAGGCAAAGAGTATACAACTCATACAGAGGCAAATAGTACACGATTCATACAGAGGCAAATAGTACACAACTCATATAGAGGCAAAGAGTATACAACTCATACAGAGGCAAAGAGTATACAACTCATACAGAGGCAAATAGTACACGATTCATACAGAGGCAAATAGTACACAACTCATATAGAGGCAAAGAGTATACAACTCATACAGAGGCAAAGAGTATACAACTCATACAGAGGCAAATAGTACACGATTCATACAGAGGCAAATAGTACACAACTCATATAGAGGCAAAGAGTATACAACTCATACAGAGGCAAAGAGTATACAACTCATACAGAGGTGAAGAGTACACAATTCATACAGAGGCAAAGAGTACACAACTTATACCGAGGCAAAGAGTATACAACTCATACAGAGGTAAAGAGTACACAATTCATACAGAGGCATAGGGTACACAACTCATACAGAGGTAAAGAGTACACAATTCATACAGAGGCAAAGAGTACACAATTCATACGGAGACAAAGAGTACACAAACTTGTAGAAAACGGCGAAAAGAAATATTTCGTAGTAAATATTCTCAGCTTTTTACTGTGGGTAAGACATCCATTCAGTGTTCTGATGATTTCGATGTCCACTAAGTACGGATGGTCCCACCAGATTAGATGCGAGATGGGTATAATCCTATTACTTTTGTTCATATTGAATATTTATTATGATAGTTGTTTACAAAATATAAACTTAAGTCTTACCATTGTTATTCTGAAAACCATATTGTAAACTAAGATATTGCCGGATATTCTAAGAGTTGAGTATGGAAGAGAATGCCTAAAAGAGACATTTTCCAACAAAGAGCGCAAGATGAATACCATGTTACAGTTTGGGGTGAACATCAAGGGCCCACTTTTATCCAATCTTCTAATCTTCAGTTAACTCTGACATTAATTTGTTAAACTCAAAACGCTACCAGTACTGACATTCATCAAAACGTGCGCTGTTGTTTCTAGAAATCTAAACATGCTTATGCTGAAGTAAAATTTAATATAACATATAAACCTGATCTAACCGACCTATTTTAATGAATATAGCCGAGAAACAACGAAATAGTGAAAGCAGTGTTATTTTCGCGACTTCAAATTCAAATAATATTTTTTTGTTGGAATTTACAGCTTGTCAAAGTTAAGAGGTGAACTGAATTTTCGAATTCAACGCGGAAATGAAGGTTTGAAGAAAATGAATCCTTCTTAGATTTATCTAACTTATAAACATCTATATGAGGTACAGTGTATACCTTTCTCATTATAAACATCCATATGGGGTACAGTGTATACCTTTCTCATTATAAACATCCATATGAGCTACAGTGTATACCTTTCTCATTATAAACATCCATATGAGCTACAGTGTATACCTTTCTCATTATAAACATCTATATGAGGTACAGTGTATACCTTTCTCATTATAAACATCTATATGAGGTACAGTGTATACCTTTCTCATTATAAACATCTATATGAGGTACAGTGTATACCTTTCTCATTATAAACATCTATATGAGGTACAGTGTATACCTTTCTCATTATAAACATCTATATGAGGTACAGTGTATACCTTTCTCATTATAAACATCTATATGAGGTACAGTGTATACCTTTCTCATTATAAACATCTATATGAGGTACAGTGTATACCTTTCTCATTATAAACATCTATATGAGGTACAGTGTATACCTTTCTCATTATAAACATCTATATGAGGTACAGTGTATACCTTTCTCATTATAAACATCTATATGAGGTACAGTGTATACCTTTCTCATTATAAACATCTATATGAGGTACAGTGTATACCTTTCTCATTATAAACATCTATATGAGGTACAGTGTATACCTTTCTCATTATAAACATCTATATGAGGTACAGTGTATACCTTTCTCATTATAAACATCCATATGGGGTACAGTGTATACCTTTCTCATTATAAACATCTATATGAGGTACAGTGTATACCTTTCTCATTATAAACATCTATATGAGGTACAGTGTATATCTTTCTCATTATAAACATCCATATGGGGTACAGTGTTTACCTTTCTCATTATAAACATCCATATGGGGTACAGTGTATACCTTTCTCATTATAATCATCCATATGAGGTACAGTGTTTACCTTTCTCATTATAAACATCCATATGCGCTACCTTGCTCATTATAAACATCTATATGAGCTATACAGTGTATACCTTTCTCATTATAAACGTCTATATGAGGTACAGTGTATACCTTTCTCATCATAAACATACATATGAGCTACAGTGTTTACCTTTCTCATTATAAACTTCCATATGGGGTACAGTGTATACCTTTCTCATTATAATCATCCATATGAGGTACAGTGTTTACCTTTCTCATTATAAACATCCATATGCGCTACAGTGTATACCTTTCTCATTATAAACGTCTATATGAGGTACAGTGTATACCTTTCTCTTTATAAACATCCATATGAGGTACAGTGTATACCTTTCTCATCATAAACATACATATGAGCTACAGTGTTTACCTTTCTCATTATAAACATCCATATGCGCTACCTTTCTCATTATAAACATCTATATGAGGTACAGCGTATACCTTTCTCATTATAAACATCTATATGAGGTACAGTGTATACCTTTCTCATTATAAACATCCATATGCGCTACAGTGTATACCTTTCTCATTATAAACATCCATATGAGGTACATTGTATATCTTTATCATTATAAACATTTCCCACAAGGATCCACCAGACACATAAACACACTTCCATGTTTTACAAGCCAGACACCATACAACAAGCTAATATGTAAACATTCTGTCGATTTTTAGGAATTTGTTCATGATGACGTCATGTTGCTGAATGATGATTTAATTTATATAAGTTCTATTAAATGGTAAAATGACTAGTTTCCTGTTTAGTCATACGAGTAATTCAATGTCCTGCAAATACCAGTTAAAGTGAAATACATTACCGTAATACGTGTATCAGCTACTTTGTTTGTGGCTTGCTGTATCCATCCTTACTAATCACAAAGGCATTATCCAATTTATATCAAGTTATCATTCTAGGGTTCTGTCTGTATAAATCAGAGCTTAGCTGATTCCTGGCGTCTCTTCATACGGCAACACATCCGTGTTAATGTGATGTACATACACCTCATACATACAATATAGTTATAGATAATATATTTCCTTTGTTCCTAATTGATTTGATGGTTTCCTGTCAACGTCTAAGTTGACTGTAATAGTAAAATTGCTACCGTGTTTAGGTTACGGTTCTTAAGTAAGGCTATTCCATTAATGAACATTTAAAGCCATATTGTATCACTGGATTCCTTTCTAGGCTTACTCAGCTATGTAAATACATATAGTTGACAGATCGAGGGAGTACTAGTGATGCTATCAGATGTGTAACCATGATGTAAAGTCCAGATAATAGCCTCCATTTGAAATGTAGTTAATTAATTTAATCGTTTAATCAAAATTGATATTTTATTTCAAAATTGTGGTGTAGGCATTTCCTCGGTCCGTGTGCTACCTTTACGCGTAAACTTGAGTTAATACAATTCCTTGTGTATATATTTTCCTCTCTACAACCGATAAACATGCATATTGGAATTTCCTTCTGATTTGTGGGAAAATAGTTACATTTGATCGTTTAATACGTTACGAGTTGGAGTAAGAGGTATGCTGGTCGCTCGGAGCCATCAGCTGTACGGAAACCCACACAGTTGTGTACGGTATCTTGAGAAGGAATGGAATATTGTTATTTGGTGATTCAAGTCCTAGGCTGACTTCCGAAGGGTTCGGATTAATTTAAAGTGGAATTAGTGGTTATTTTTATACATTAAACTAAATGTTTTCAAACTAAACACTACCACGACCCATAAATCCATTTCGATTTGGAATAGAAAAAGAATAGGATTACACGTCCTATACCATCTAGTTTATAGTTATACTATTGTTGTTGATTCATCCAAGCATAGACAAACAAGAGGCCGAGTGCCACGTAGTTCACAGGACTTATTGCTCACGTACTGAATCCAGTTGTGTTCCAATTCCGTCCTGAAAAGTCCCACAATCAAAGAGACTATACTTCATTACAGGCCCATCAATAAGTACTCGTAAAGGTGACACTTGCAACAATTAACAAGATTATACCAAATCAACAGAGCGGTAATTCGAACTCAAATCGATAACAAAACTAAGGTAAAATATAAGCAAATGGAAGATTTACATGGACACTCTTTTCGACAAGGCTTTCCCTTGAAAAACTACAAGGGGAATAAGATAAGGAACACCGGGAGGGTAAGCTACAAGGGGAATAAGATAAGGAACACCGGGAGGGTAAGCTACAAGGGGAGGGTAAGAGTCTTCTGCTTCATCAACGACACGTACCAAGTAAATCAAAGTAAATCCTGAATAGTCATATAGTACTTTGGAGAGCAGGGATTTCACCTTCAAGAAAGAGAAAGCTCACGCTTATTGTACAGTTTAGTAGTAAGCCGTCCCTGCTGATCACGTACGTAACGACAGAGAATAACTACTGTAGCAGGAGAGTTTGTAGTGACCCCGATTTCAATCTCGAGAGGGTGTATACGGTCAATGTGGTTACGTTTATTACCTTTTCTATTGAGGATGAATGCCAAGTTTCAGGGATTAATATTTTCATATACCTGTGTATTAAATACAAATCATTTTCATAAATGTCAAGCAAATGTAATGTCTTTTTCAAATGGAGTAATAAAAAAAAAGTTGTACTTCTGTTTCATACTTGAACATGGCGAAAAAATACCGCTTGTGTGAAATCTATGAATAATGTAAGCAGAAATGAAATTGTATACGGTGTATAACTATTTTTATTTGTGTTGCGGTTTTGGGATTAAAACAACAATATCAAAAATTGCTTAGATAAATGATAGCAAAATATAAAACACGATACCATTCTTCAATCGGTTTGAATCTGTCTATGATAAGTCCACAGTTTGCAGAACTTTCGATGCGTTCCGAACCGTTGGAAACCATGCAAGCGTACATTTCTCATGAAGAAAAGTAAATGGGAGATAGACAGGTGAAACTGCTGATAGAAATACAAAACTAGGTACATACGTACTTAACCAGTTCTACATCTGTCAACAATGAAGTTCTATCAGCGAAATCTTAATAACAGTAATGATAACAGCCCTTAACACAGAGTAACCCGGAACATACCATCGCCACAGGCAGTGGCTGATAATGAACCGGGAAGATAAGGGGTATTTAGAGGGACGAAGGGGCGAGGGATACTATCTCGTGGACTTCTAGGAGCAGTCCACCAAGGGCACACTTTTCCTTTATGTTTTATTTCTATCTTTATTCCCTATGTATATGAGGTATAACTTGCATTATAAGAAAACAAGATTTCTAAATAGTTTTGCACAAGGTGGAAATTGGGGAAGAAAGAGTACATTACACGAGAGAAGAAGGGGTCGGTGAGAGTGAGTGGTAAAAGAAGGGGTCGGTGAGAGTTAGTGGTAAAAGAAGGGGTCGGCGAGAGTGAGTGGTAAAAGAAGGGGTCGATGAGAGTAAGTGGTAAAAGAAGGGGTCGGTGAGAGTGAGTGGTAAAAGAAGGGTTCGGGGAGAGGGAGGGATAAAAGAAGAGGTCGGTGAGAGTGAGTGGTAAAAAGGGGTCGGTGAGAGTGAGTGGTAAAATAAGGGGTCGGTGAGAGTGAGTGGTAAAAGAATGGGTCAGTGAGAGTGAGTGGTAAAAGAAGGGGTCGATGGGAGTGAGTGGTAAAAGAAGGGGTCGATGAGAGGGAGTGGTAAAAGAAGGGGTCGGTGAGAGGGAGTGATAAAAGAAGGGGTCGGTGAGAGGGAGTGGTAAAAGAAGGGGTCGATGAGAGTGAGTGGTAAAAGAAGGGGTTGGCGTAATGGGACATATGGGAGGGATATACGGTCAGTGGACAATCTTGTGAGCTAGGCAATTCATGATTTCCATACTTTTATACAGCAAAAACATAGGTCTAATATATTTTGCATACAAAGATGTTATATGTTATTCATGACGTCGGACAGAGCTGTGCGGTAGGTTCGCGGATGTTCGGACTTGGCACCAAGCCGCCACTTCTACAACAGACTATAAACAAAGCCGTGGTAAAGGGGCAACCGTCCCAAACAAAAGTATAGCCATTTATATACAGGATTCATAATCAATGACAGTGAACACAGCAAGTGATTTAAAACGTGATCACGTCAACACCATGTTACGTGAACGTTTCATTAAAGAGCACAAAACATATTTAGAACTTGTTCCAAACAGCAACAATGCTTAAATGATGTCCATGATGTCCATGATGTCCTCCCAGACCTTGTGTAGCCAGAATGGGCTAACATGACGTCCGCCCAGACCTTGTGTAGCCCGAATGGGCTAACACAACGTCCGCCCAGACATTGTGTAACTATAATGGGCTAACATGACGTCCGCCCAGACCTTGTGTAGCCATAATGGGCTTACATGGCGTCCGCCCGGACCTTGTGTAGCAATTATGGGCTTACATGGCGTTCAAATATTCTATCTTAGAATGTTGTTTACGGTGTACTTTGGTCAAAGAAGCATGCATTATTTTTAGTTCACCACATTTTTTATATACAAACAGTAGCCTTATATTATATTATTACAAGAATGCAACAAAAGACAAAGGACAACACAGAAGATTTGATGTTAATGTTCTCCAACGTCACAAAGCTGTTATCGTAATGGTACTGGCATCTCTGTTAACTCATATAATACATCATATTTGTATGAGCATGCACTTCGACGAGACTTCTATTTTAATGCTAAAGAACAAAGGCATTAATAAACTCTCATATACATTATGCATCTTGTATATTCACTATCTTTCATTTTTAGTTTGCACTTATAATTTCGTTGATTCGCAGCGAGTGATGAAAAATCCAAATACCTAGCAAACGTATTTCAAACACAATCGAACAATGGTTCAAATTGCATATAAAAATGTCGACAGTACATTTTTTTGGCTAAAATTAATAGTTAAGACTTTTGAAATGTATATTTACGTAATTATCTATATAATCGATGTTACCGTCTGGCCATGTTTCCACTGGTCACATATTGTCACATCTCAAATGGATCAAATGGATGCTTCTATAAATGTTGGAATTGTTGTCTTATAGCTGTCGGCAATTTACGTATTCGTATGTCATCACAACAAAATGGCTGCTCTATAGTGAGATATATTATCAAAGTTTATTTAATGTAAGAGAAAACGTCGGAGTCAATCATGTGTTCAGGGGACGGTACAGAGAATAGGTCAGGTATAGAGAACAGGTAAGGGAACAGGTGAGGTACAGAGAACAGGTTAGGTACAGAGAACAGGTCAGGTACAGAGAACAGGTCAGGTACAGAGAATAGGTCAGGTACAGGGAACAGGTGAGGTACAGATAACAGGTTAGGTACAGAGAACAGGTCAGGTACAGGGAACAGGTCAGGTACAGGGAACAGGTCAGAGAACAGGTGAGGTACAGAGAACAGGTCAGGTACAGGGAACAGGTCAGGTACAGAGAACAGGTCAGAGAACAGGTGAGGTACAGATAACAGGTCAGGTACAGGGAACAGGTCAGGTACAGAGAACAGGTCAGAGAACAGGTGAGGTACAGATAACAGGTCAGGTACAGGNGAGAACAGGTGAGGTACAGAGAACAGGTCAGGTACAGGGAACAGGTCAGGTACAGAGAACAGGTCAGAGAACAGGTCAGGTACAGAGAACAGGTCAGAGAACAGGTGAGGTACAGAGAACAGGTGAGGTACAGAGAACAGGTCAGGTACAGGGAACAAGTGAGGTACAGAGAACAGGTGAGGTACAGAGAATATGTGAGGTACAGGGAACAGGTCAGGTACAGGGAACAGGTCAGGGAACAGGTGAGGTACAGAGAACAGGTTAGGTACAGAGAACAGGTGAGGTGCAGAGAACATGTGAGGTACAGGGAACAGGTCAGGAACAGGGAAAAGGTGAGGTACAGAGAACAGGGGAGGTACAGAGAACAGGTGAGGTTCAGAGAACAGGTGAGGTACAAAGAACAGGAGAGGAACAGAGAACAGGAGAGGGACAGAGAACAGGTGAGGTACAGATAACAGGTCAGGTACAGGAAACATGTGCGGTACAGAGAACAGGTCAGAGAACGGGTGCAGTACAGAGAACAGGTGAGGTACAGATAACAGGTCAGGTACAGGAAACATGTGAGGTACAGAGAACAGGTGCGGTACAGAGAACAGGTGAGGTTCAGAGAACAGGTGAGGTACAAAGAACAGGAGAGGAACAGAGAACAGGAGAGGTACAGAGAATAGGTGAGGTACAGAGAATAGGACAGGTACAAGGAACAGGTCAGAGAACAGGTGCGGTACAGAGAACAGGTCAGAGAACAGGTGAGGTACAGAGAACAGGTGAGGTACAGAGAATAGGTGAGGTACAGAGAATAGGTCAGGTACAGGGAACAGGTCAGGTACAGAGAACAGATCAGGGAACAGGTAAGGTACAGAGAACAGGTCAGAGAACAGGTGAGGTACAGAGAACAGGTGAGGTACAGAGAACAGGTGAGGTACAGAGAACAGGTGAGGTACAGAGAACAGGTGAGGTACAGAGAACAGGTGAGGTACAGAGAACAGGTGAGGTACAGAGAACAGGTGAGGTACAGAGAATAGGTGAGGTACAGAGAATAGGTCAGGTACAGGGAACAGGTCAGGTACAGAGAACAGATCAGGGAACAGGTAAGGTACAGAGAACAGGTCAGAGAACAGGTGAGGTACAGAGAACAGGTGAGGTACAGAGAACAGGTGAGGTACAGAGAACAGGTGAGGTACAGAGAACAGGTGAGGTACAGAGAACAGGTGAGGTACAGAGAACAGGTGAGGTACAGAGAACAGGTGAGGTACAGAGAACAGGTGAGGTACAGAGAACAGGTGAGGTACAGAGAACAGGTGAGGTACAGAGAACAGGTGAGGTACAGAGAACAGGTGAGGTACAGAGAACAGGTGAGGTACAGAGAATAGGTCAGGTACAAGGAACAGGTCAGGTACAAAGAACAGGTCAGGTACAAAGAACAGGTCAGGTACAGAGAACAGGAGAGGAACAGAGAACAGGGAAGGTACAGAGAACAGGTCAGAGAACAGGTGAGGTACAGAGAACAGGGCAGGGACAGAGAATAGGTCAGGGACAGAGAACAGGTCAGAGAACAGGTGAGGTACAGAGAACAGGTCAGGTACAGAGAATAGGTCAGGTACAGGGAACAGGTCAGGTACAGAGAACAGGTCAGGTACAGGGAACATATCAGCTACAGAGAACAGGGAAGGTACAGAGAACAGGTCAGGTACAGAGAACAGGTGAGGTACAGAGAACAGGTCAGGTACAGAGAATAGGTCAGGTACAGAGAACAGGTCAGAGAACAGGTGAGGTACAGAGAACAAGTCAGGTACAGGGAACAGGTCAGGTACAGAGAACAGGGAACATATCAGCTACAGAGAACAGGGAAGGTACAGAGAACAGGTCAGGTACAGAGAACAGGTCAGAGAACGGTGAGGTACAGAGGAACAGGTCAGAGAGCAGGTGAGGTACAGAGAACAAGTCAGGTACAGGAAATAGGTGAGGTACAGAGAACAGGTCAGAGAACAGGTGAGGTACAGAGAACAGGTGAGGTACAGAGAACATATCAGCTACAGAGAACAGGGAAGGTACAGAGAATAGGTCAGGTACAGAGAACAGGTCAGGTACAGAGAAAAGGTCAGGTACATAGAACAGGAGAGGTACAGAGAACATGGAAGGTACAGGGAACAGGTCAGGTACAGAGAACAGGTCAGGTACAGAGAACAGGTCAGGTACGGAGAATAGGTCAGGTACAGAGAACAGGTCAGGTACAGAGAACAGGTCAGGTACAGAGAAACTCTTTGATTACATCTTTATTACCGGTTTTTTAAGTTACCCAACACAAACCAAGTTTCGTAAGGTTGTTTCCTCTTTACTCAATTTTTAAGATCTTTGACATCACATTAGTAAGAAACAGACTTGAGTACTGTGATGCAATTTGGTCTCCTTATCAGTTACCTTTTGTTAAGCATTAGGAAATGGCCCGAATAATATTTTTTTTAAACTTTTGTTATACTTTAAATCCAAACAGAATGTTGATGATCTTTCTTATACTTATGTATCAATAGGCCTTTCGGCAGTTCTTATCTCTATTTTGTAACAATTTTACTTCATATCATGTACATGGGCGAAATCTTAAACATAGTGCGAAAACTTAACTTTACAGCTCATTTAGCAGACTGTTCGCCTTTTATAAGAAGCCAAAGATATTTAATCTTACCCTAGATACTGATAATTCAGATACATGAATTATGTGGTACATGTACTCTCTGTCAAGTTTTAAGAAACAACTATAGCCACCTATTGTTAAACATGTATTATTGTTATTGCAAAAATAAAGAGATGAACGTAATGTTACGTTAAAGGGACTTTGTTTTTGTATTATTTTTGTTTTTCAAGATTTAATAAAGAAACAACGATGTTTATTCCAGTTGCATATCTTCCTCATTGTAAAGAACGAAAAACTTGCAATGAGAGTAGTATAGCGGCGAGATAGTGTAAGGTTGGTGTACATTGTCAGATCCTCCGTCTTACAGTCTCCGAGAGAAAACAACTGCTCCCAGCTGACTGCCAGTGGATTTATGTGAAGAACAGCATGATTTTGGCTATCGTGCAGCATTATGTTTCAGACTTTGAAATAAAGTATCGTATTCAGAATGATATATATCAAAAACAACATAGCCGTGGAGGTATGAATTAGACTTGCTTTTAAGGGAGTCGATTGTCCAATGACTGATCCGATACCATGTACAGGACAGGACAAGAGCATGTGTATGGATGGCATGTTGGTTACAGATGTCATCACACGAAACATTAGTTAAAGTCTCACCTGTTGTATGTGTATGGCACGTAATTGTAATTTCAAATTTGGGGCATTGTTTTAGCCTCGTATATGTGGGTATAACTATTCCATTCTATTTTCACAGGTATATCTGTATATTAGCTTGATTTACAAACTGTGGTCTGTCCTTTATCCCTTTCAAATTCGCTCTGTACTTCTGGTTTATACTATAATTTCTTTCACTCTTCCGTACTATGGAATAATAATATCCTGTTGTGTTATTTCTTCCAAATAATCATATATCAAACTGGTTGTAATTGTCAGATCATTAATGACTCCTTTAGATAACGACTCTGTGAACATCCGGGCTACTACTTCAGTTACAAACAATATCAATTCACAAATTAAGTGGTATATTACACTGAGTAAGATTAGATTTGTCTTTACATTTTAAAATATACACGAATAGAATCATGTGTTATGAAAACCGAGGATTTCCAATACAATATTGTGATCATCGCAGCTGTATACACCAGTACTATGTAGACTACTAGTTTTTTTCTGATACTTTCTGCCGAGAACTGTTTCCCAGACAACACTCTCTGGGAGCTTTACCGACGGACAGTGCCGTAATGGATTAAGTACATTACAATGTCATTGGGAAATTAGAGCTTAATGAATACAAATCAACATCAATTGTATGGACACTTTGATATTGAGCAGAGAACTACTGAAAGCTTCTCGTTTCAAAGAGAATTGGCATTGTTTACATCACCACGCCAGAAAAGGAAAATATGGCTGACGTTCAAAGAGTATTATGACAGCACAACCTGAAGTAACACAAGATAAGTTTCTGCGAAAAAATGTCATCAGGGCGGAAAAGTGCCCCACATAATCGTTGTCAGGGAGGAATAGTACCAAAGGGAAACGGTGTGACGGAGGAATAGTACCAAAGGGAAACGGTGTGACGGAGGAATAGTACCAAAGGGAAACGGTGTGACGGAGGAATAGTACCAAAGGGAAACGGTGTGACGGAGGAATAGTACCAAAGGGAAACGGTGTGACGGAGGAATAGTACCAAAGGGAAACGGTGTGACGGAGGAATAGTACCAAAGGGAAACGGTGTGACGGAGGAATAGTACCAAAGGGAAACGGTGTGACGGAGGAATAGTACCAAAGGGAAACGGTGTGACGGAGGAATAGTACCAAAGGGAAACGGTGTGACGGAGGAATAGTACCAAAGGGAAACGGTGTGACGGAGGAATAGTACCAAAGGGAAACGGTGTGACGGAGGAATAGTACCAAAGGGAAACGGTGTGACGGAGGAATAGTACCAAAGGGAAACGGTGTGACGGAGGAATAGTACCAAAGGGAAACGGTGTGACGGAGGAATAGTACCAAAGGGAAACGGTGTGACGGAGGAATAGTACCAAAGGGAAACGGTGTGACGGAGGAATAGTACCAAAGGGAAACGGTGTGACGGAGGAATAGTACCAAAGGGAAACGGTGTGACGGAGGAATAGTACCAAAGGGAAAC
>NW_018408123.1:75669-105018 GCF_002113885.1 Mizuhopecten yessoensis
GAAACGGTGTGACGGAGGAATAGTACCAGAGGGAAACGGTGTGACGGAGGAATAGTACCAGACTGAAACGGTGTGACGGAGGAATAGTACCAGAGGGAAACGGTGTGACGGAGGAATAGTACCAAAGGGAAACGGTGTGACGGAGGAATAGTACCAGAGGGAAACGGTGTGTCGGAGGAATAGTGCCCGGAGTATAAAATAATCTCTCGTTGTCATGGCCCAAGTCAATGAGAGACACTACTGTACTTAATACAACTCATCAAGTTTTTGAAACATGATCCTAGAAATTAACATGTGATATACTTACCAATATCCCGACACCTAAATGGTTATATCACCTTATCTACCGTGGTCCTTTATTCACAAGTGAACTAATAAATCGTGGATTGACTTATATAGCCTACCTTCGAAGTGTCAATATTATATGTAGTTGACGTTGTATACATATGAATCACTTACCAGTACATTCCTGAGATACCTGCTATATATAAATATTATGAATTACATTTCCGACCAATACACTTGAATGCAATTTAATGCGTAGAATTTTTTTTTGAGAATACATACTCAATATTGGATAAATGTACAATCTTGAAAAATAGTTCTTGAACATTCTGTAATATCCTTTATACGGATGTAACAAGTATTTATGTAATTTATGTTACGCATCTACATGTATGACATTAAGGGAGTCGATGCAGAAAGCCAAACGAATATAACATTTACTTCACCATAAGACCATCCAACTAACGAGCATCGGCCTCGTTTACTACGACCATCCAGCTAACGAACATCGGCCTCGTTTACTACGACCATCCACCTGACGAGCATCGGCCTCGTTTACTACGACCCTCCAACTAACGAGCATCGGCCTCGTTTACTACGCCCATCCACCTGACGACGAGCATCGGCCTCGTTTACTACGACCCTCCAACTAACGAGCATCGGCCTCGTTTACTACGACCATCCAACTGACGAGCATCGGCCTCGTTTACTACGACAATCCAACTGACGACGAGCATCAGCCTCGTTTAATACGACCATCCAACTAACGAGCATCGGCCTCGTTAACTACGACCATCCAACCAACGAGCATCGGCCTCGTATACTACGACCATCCAACAAACGAGCATCGGCCTCGCTTACTACGACCATCCAAATAACGAGCATCGGCCTCATTTACTACAACCTTCCAAAGTATCGGCCTCGTTTTCTACGACCATCCAACTAACTAGCATCGGCCTCGTTTACAACGACCTTCCAACTAACGGGCATCGGCCTCGTTTACCACAACCTTCCAACTAACGAGCATCAGCCTCGTTTACTACAACTCATCGGCCTCGTTTACTCCGACCATCCAACTAACGCGCATCGGCCTCGTTTACAACGACCTTCCAACTAACGATCATCGGCCTCGTTTACTACAACCATCCAACTAACGAGGAGCGGCGGCCTCGTTTACTACGTTACTACGACCATCCAAATAACGAGCATCGGCCTCATTAACTACGACCATCCAACTAGCGAGCATCGGCCTCGTTAACTTCGACCATCCAACTGACGAGGAGAATCGGCCTTGTTTACTACGACCATCCAGCGGACGAGCATCGGCCTCGCTTACTACGACCTTCCAACTAACGACCATCGGCCTCGTTTACTCCGACCATCCAACTGACGACTAGAATCGGCCTCGTTTACTCCGACCAACCAACTAACGAGCATCGGGCTCGTTTACTACGACCATACAACTAACGAGTATCGGCCGCGTTTACTACGACCATCCAGCTAACGAGCATCGGCCTAGTTTACTACAACCTTCCAACCAACGAGCATCGGCCTCGATTACTACGACCATCCAATTAACGAGCATCGGCCTCGTTTAATACGACCACCCAACTAACGAACATCGGCCTCGTTTACTCCGACCAACCAACTAACGAGCATCGGCCCCGTTTACTACAACCTTCCAACTAACGAGCATCGGCATCGTTTACTAGGACCATCCAACTAACGAGCATCGGCCTCGTTTACTACGACGAGCATCGGCCTCGTTTACTCCGACCATCCAACAAACGACCATCGGCCTCGTTTACTACGACCATCCAACCAACGAGCATCGGCCTCGTTTACTCCGACCATCCAACTGACGAGCATCGGCCTCGTTTACTACGACGAGCATCGGCCTCGTTTACTACGACCATCCACCTAACGAGCATCGGCCTCGTTTACTACAACCTTCCAACTAACGAGCATCGGCATCGTTTACTAAGACCATCCAACTAACGAGCATCGGCCCCGTTTACTACGACCATCCAACTGACGACGAGCATCGGCCTCGTTTACTCCGACCATCCAACAAACGAGCATCGGCCTCGTTTACTACGACCATCCAACTGACGACGATCATCGGCCTCGTTTACTACGACCTTCCAACAAACGAGCATCGGCCACGTTTACTACAACCTTCCAACTAACGAGCATGGGCATCGTTTACTAAGACCATCCAACTAACGAGCATCGGCCTCGTTAACTACATTGTACGACCATCCAACTGACGACGAGCATCGGCCTCGTTTACTACGACTCCAACACTAACGAGCATCGGCCTTGTTTACTACAACCTTCCAACTAACGAGCATCGGCATCGTTTACTAAGACCATCCAACTAACGAGCATCGGCCTCGTTTACTACGACCCTCCAACTAACGAGCATCGGCCTCGTTTACCACGACCATCCAACTAACGAGCATCGTCCTCGTTTACTACGACCTTCCAGCTAACGAGCATCGGCCTCGTTTACTAAGACCATCCAACTAACGAGCATCGGCCACGTTTACTACAACCTTCCAACTAACGAGCAGCGGCCTCGTTTACTACGACCATCCAACCAACGAGCATCGGCCTCGTTTACTACGCCCTTCCAACTAACGAGCATCGGCCTCGTTTACACGACCATCCAACTAACGAGCATCGTCCTCGTTTACTACGACCATCCAACTATCTAGCATCGGCCTCGTTTACTACGACCATGCAACTGACGACGAGCATCGGCCTCGTTTACTACGACCATCCAACTAACGAGCATCGGCCTCGTTTACTACGATCATACAACTAACGAGCATCGGCCTCGTTAACTACGACCATCGAATTAACGAGCATCGGCCTCATTTACTACAACCTTCCAACTAACGAGCATCGGCCTCGTTTACTACAACCTTCCAACTAACGAGCATCGGCCTCGTTCACTACGACCATCCAACTGACGACGACCATCGGCCTTGTTTACTACAACCTTCCAACTAACGAGCAACGGCCTCGTTTACTACGACCTTCCAACTAACGAGCATCGGCCTCGTTTACTACGATCATACAACTAACGAGCATCGGCCTCGTTTACTACGACCTTCCAACTAACGAGCATCGGCCTCGTTTACTACGATCATCCAACTAACGAGCATCGGCCTCGTTAACTACGACCATCGAATTAACGAGCATCGGCCTCATTTACTACAACCTTCCAACTACCGAGCATCGGCCTCGTTTACTACGACCATCCAACTAACGAGCATCGGCCTCGTTTACTACGACCATCCAACTGACGACGACCATCGGCCTCGTTTACTACAACCTTCCAACTAACGAGCAACGGCCTCGTTTACTACGACTATCCAACTAACGAATATTGGCCTCGTTAACTACGACCATCCAACTAACGAGCATCGGCCTCGTTTACTACGACCATCCAACTAACGAATATTGGCCTCGTTAACTACGACCATCCAACTAACGAGCATCGGCCTCGTTTACTCCGACCATCGAATTAACGAGGATCGGCCTCGTTTACTACACCCTTCCAACTAACGAGCATCGGCCTCGTTTACTACGACGATCAAATTAACGAGGATCGGCCTCGTTTACTACAACCTTCCACTACGACCTTCCAACTAACGAGCATCGGCCTCGTTTACTACGACGATCAAATTAACGAGGATCGGCCTCGTTTACTACAACCTTCCACTACGACCTTCCAACTAACGAGCATCGGCCTCGTTTACTACGACCTTCCAACCGACGAGCATCGGCCTCGTTTACTACGACCATCCAACTAACGAGCATCGGCCTCGTTTACTTCGACCTTCCAACTAACGAGCATCGGCCACGTTTACTACGACCATCCAACTAACGAGCATCGGCCTCGTTTACTACGACCATCGAATTAACGAGGATCGGCCTCGTTTACTACAACCTTCCAACTAACGAGCATCGGCCTCGTTTACTACGACCATCCAACTAACGAGCATCGGCCTCGTTTACTACGACCATCCAACTAACGAGCATCGGCCTCGTTTACTACGACCATCCAACTAACGAGCATCGGCCTCGTTTACTACGACCATCCAACTAACGAGCATCGGCCTCGTTTACTACGACCATCCAACTAACGAGCATCGGCCTCGTTTACTACGACCATCCAACTAACGAGCATCGGCCTCGTTTACTACGACCATCCAACTAACGAGCATCGGCCTCGTTTACTACGACCATCCAACTAACGAGCATCGGCCTCGTTTACTACGACCATCCAACTGACGAGCATCGGCCTCGTTTACTACGACCATCCAACTAACGAGCATCGGCCTCGTTTACTACGACCATCCAACTGACGACGAGCATCGGCCTCGTTTACTACGACCATCCAAATGATGAGCATCGGCCTCGTTTACTACGACCATCCAAATGACGAGCATCGGCCTCGTTTACTACGACCATCCAAATAACGAGCATCGGCCTCGTTTACTACGACCATCCAACTGACGACGAGCATCGGCCTCGTTTACTACGACCATCCAACTAACGAGCATCGGCCTCGTTTACTACGACCATCCAACTAACGAGCATCGGCATCGTTTACTACAACCATCCAACTAACGAGCATCGGCCTCGTTTACTACGACCATCCAACTAACGAGAATCGGCCTCGTTTACTACGACCATGGAATTAACGAGCATCGGCCTCGCCGTCCCGATCTCATTGTGGATCAAAGCGACGTTCCGATTTCACTGTGGATCAAAGCGACGTCCCGATTTCACTGTGAATCATAGCGACGTTCCGATTTCACTGTGGATCAAAACGACGTCCCGATCTCACTGTGGATCACAGCGTCCTCCCGATATCACTGTGGATAAAAGCGACGTCCCGATTTCACTGTGAATCAAAGCGACGTTCCGATTTCACTGTGGATCAAAGCGTCGTCCCGATCTCACTGTGCATCAAAGCGTCCTCCCGATCTCACTGTGGATCTAAGCGACGTCCCGATCTCACTGTGGATCAAAGCGACGTCCCGATCTCACTGTGTATCAAAGCGTCGTCCCGATCTCACTGTAGATCAAAGCGACGTCCCGTAGCCTATTATTTAAGACAACTTATGTGTATGTTTATGATAGTAACTGTGATTGTTTGTGATTTTGAAAGAATTACCACAGATGTAAAATGGAAATAAATTGTTTGAATTATGGTTAATTTGAAGATTTGAAAATATGAGAGAATAACTTTGTTTTTGGAATTTGATTAATATTTCAATTATCAGTTGTTATGGAAACGATTGTATTGGTATTTGCAGAAACAGCTTTTCCGAATGAACAGCGACTCAACGGCGGTATAAATATCACATTAAATAAGTGTTATACCTAACACGGAGACGAGTGCAAACTAATGCATTCGTTGATACAACATGGAAAAGATAACAAATTATGTAAACCTCAGATGTAAATAAAGATATAAGGTTACAAGCACACAATTCTGGATCGTACCTATGTGTAACATTAAAATGATTAGAAATAATACAATCCTCGGGTGTTAAATAAATATAATTACAAACAAGTACTTTGTACACTTTCCTTGATTATAAACACAAACGTCGTAAGAAACTACACGTATATATCCTTGTTAACATAGACATGGTTATAAACGGTCTATAATTGAACATACACATGCAAACAAACTTTAAAATGCTCGTTTGAAAACATCAAAGTACATTGTAACATTAACTAAATGAAAATGATAATTATAAGATCAAAATTAGTTACAAATATATTTGTAAAATATTGTTTTCTGCGTTTTGCGACGGTGGCCACTATATACACAAAAGATTTCACCATAAACAAAATGAGTAACCTTAAAATTAGACATGCTTTCATATTTTAACAATTTTGTTACCAACACGCAATAACGCGAGGAGACTGGTCTAATGTGAGATGGCGCTAAACCAAGGTTCTCCTTTGTTCACTGCACAGTGTAAAATAAATGACTTATTTGCCTTTTCCATTATTACTGATAACAAATTTTCAAAAATCTCAACACTATTCTTTTGGGGTGTTTACATTAATATTGCTTACGTTGCTATAGAAACGCGGACCACCTTCACATCCTCTTGAAACTCACTTATTAGTCTGGCATTATATGACTGAAAAAGAGTCGATTCGTGATCTATTTTCATTTTTTTATATAATCCTACATGAGTGATTTAAGTAATAAAAGACAAAACAAAGCTTACCTTTCAGAAATGCTTAACATCCACGCAAACCTCACTCAAATATAATATATATCTTTCCCTAGTCTACATAGTGCCACTTGATATTTAAAGCTTTAGAAGTAGCAGTAAAGACTGCAAACTACTTGGCTGAGCATCGTTACTTAGTTATACCACCTCGCTTTGATGTTGCGTCCCCTAACGACAATAAAACATTTCTCTCCATAGCAACGTCAGCATCGGTCAATAGAAGGCTTGTCAATGGGAGAGTTAAATGTGACGGTTTTTGTAAACAAATGAACGAACCAGATTTTAGTTCTCATACAGTAAGATATATATTGTTACAGGTATTTCCTGCTGAATTCACAGGCATTGTTAAAGCAGTCTGTTACAGAAGAGCTCTACCTTTGTTCCAAAATTGATCAATAAAGAGAGTTGAATAATATATGAATGGTTTTAAAAGTAACTTTTGACGCAGGCATTATTGCAGAAGGGGAAGACCGACAAACGCCAATATGAGAACATAAAAATAACCGAAATAGGTTTTAAGACGGAAGTGGCACTAACAGTAGTGTCATACTGCTAGAAGTTTCCTTGTTTTGGCATTTTTACTAATTTAGAATAAACATTAACCGCAAAATAAGTCTGTTTTCGAAACAATGGCTATTTAAATGGGAATCTAACAATGAACTTTAATTTCGTATTCAATTATGTTGACAATAATTTTTAATCAAATTACAAGAATTTCCTGAGTGTTTGCATCTCAAAACAAACAAACTCACTCTCATGTTATTTTCTTCTAATAAGTACAATAAGGACAATCATAATCAATTCACCACCAAACGCTATTAACTGAATTTTATAATTGTTAAATTTCCTGTCCTAAGTAGCAACCTACCTGTTTCAATATCGGATTTTATGGCTAATCGCGAACATTGTTTAGGAACTTTCCAGTGGTCATCACGACTAGATTTTAAACTATCAAAGCTAAGTTTTGTCATGATTCCAGACATGTGCCGTTGGTGACTGACATAATTTTGACGAAGTACATCATGAATGACATTAGAGGTGGTGTGACAGAAACAGTGAAATATTACCCTCATATAAGTGATATAAATCCTAATGAAATGACTTCATTTATCCATGGTAGAAAGCGTATAGGACGGGGAAGGCGCGATTAATTATTTTACCACATATTATAGAAAGAAACTCCGAATCGTTAAATAACGTTTATGGAAGTCGTTGAGATTTGTTCATATGGAACAAGTTTGAATGAATTTCATGTTTTATTATAACTCCATCACAGGAAGATAAATTTTGTGATGTTTTTGATCTATAATCTTCATTAAGTCATGAACTTGTAAAGCGACAATTCAGTTCAGACTTAAATGCATTTTATTTGAACTTACAATTTTAATGTTTCACCTTTTAGATGCACATTACGAGCTTAAAACATGTATAACGTGCTTTCTCAACATGCTTTAAACTCAAAGAAACACCTTTTATTCTCTATGTTGTGTGTCATTCAAAGTCATACCGCAAACACATCGCGTCAAGATATAGAGGTAGATTACAAAGAGAACACCAGGTGCTTACTTACATGGAAAGTCCGTCAGTTGATGTATATTGTCACCAAAATAGGTTTGGTAACAGGAAAAGCCAATTTGTGCCATTGACAGTTCATTAGTATAAGCGTCAAACGACTGCAACAGACGTAACATAAATAGGATACACGCCCGAGGGCCACGTGTATGTTTGACATGTGACCTCATCAGCTTGACCACTACATGATTGTTTATTTGTGAGGTGTGACCTTATCGACTGGCCAACAGGACCACTATAGTATTGTTAATTTGTAGACGTGTGCCATTATAATGATAACACTACCAGATTGTATTTTGATGTGTGACTTTATCTATTTTATCAAAAACAATTAATTGATGTCAAACAGCAATTTCGGTCCCTGCTATCAGGGGCGGATCCAGGATTTCCTAAAAGGGGGGGCCGATAAATTTTTCTCAATAGTCAACGATGTGCTGCGAAAGGCAGCAGCCCGAGCGCGTAGCGCGAGGAGGGGGAGGGTACAGACCCCCTCCCCGTAAGGGGGGTTTGGGGGATCTGATTCTCCCCCCCAAAAAATGTGTTTTCTAGAACGTCTCAGAAGCGATTTTCCGTGTTCTGAGGATTGGTTTTATGTTTAATTAACAAGAAGAAAAATACATATTTTAAGTATGGCCCAAAGACTTTTTTAGAAGTCAGATGGTATTATTATAGGGGCAACCTTGTGATGACAAATGTATGAATCCACAGCGGGGGGCTTGTTCATTATTACCTAATTTGGCGTCCCGCCCGCAAGGGGGATACGAGAGGTCCACCGTCAAAATGTAAATCTAGTCTTTAGACATTGTACGTTTGTCGTACAAAAGAACAAATAACACCATAACATCGTTGCTGTTTAATTAATGAGTTACTCATGGCATCACTAAGTTGCTAAACAAACGGTAAGTTCAAATCAGTGCGACACCCAAGGCCACTAGCTATATACAGGGGCGTTTCTAGGATATTTGAAAGAAGGGGCGTAGAATAAAAACATAAAATAATTGTGAAATGCACTAATGTAACGGTTCCTGACTTGGAGCATGTATATTTTATAGTTGAAGTGTCATGGTTTGACATTTTTTTTTATCAGAGTATGTCTTTAATTAATGAATATGATAAATTGCCATATTCAATACAATACTAGCAGATTACAATAAAAAAAAATCTAAAATTTTTTTTTTACGCCCATTACGCCCTCACCTGGACCCGCCCCTGATATAGTCTCGCGTTTTATAATTGTTGACTAATTCACTAGTGTAGACAATGATATATCTGTAATGACCACGCTGATTAACTCATGTATTGGCGTGCATATAACCAACGGTGGTACATTTGCTAAGCTATCTGGTAAAAATGGTACAACTTAGGAGGCACATACGCGTCACCTTTACATTTAATTTAAAATTATCATACTTGTAAGTACAGCATATCATCTCATTCTGGTACGTACAACTTATAACTACGTACACAATAATATGCTGTGTGAAGATACTTTCTTGTACGTACACGATGATAAGCTATAAGTACCACAATGAGATATTATGTTGTACATACAAGATAGTTAAACAGTTCCAACAATATATATAATACCAAAATAATTGAATGGATATGTTTAGTCGATTATACATAATATTGTCAGTCCAAAAAAACCTTTATGGTTCTTGTATAATGACATGATTAATATCGCCCTGGCGGTTAGGAAGGTTACAATAAAAAGTGTTAATTTTCTGATCATCTATAACGAGCGGTCAATAATATAATTATGCAACTTATGCTAGTATATTTCCCAGATTTCTTCAGAAAAAAACAACTAAATTAAATTTTGTAGGTGTTTTTATTAAACATTTGTTTTACATTTTGACGATCTACAAGATGCTACCAATCGTTAGAGTGTCCCGCACTGCATCCACCTGGGAGTCGGTTTACGAGACTGTAGTAGACGATCTTTAGAGATGCTAAACGAAGAAAAAGTCAAACATCCAAGTAACCCAATAGGAGCAGCACATAGGTGTCGCTTACGGTAATGTCCCCCTAAAGAAACAAATGTAAGAAAGATTTTGTAGAATATGTTATAGGGAAACATGGAAGGCTACAGTCAGGTTTTCTTCACGGTTTTATCGTCTGACAACGCTAATATAATAACTGGTTCTGAATGACCATATTGTACCTTAAATCAATATCGTTAGCGTTAAACGATTTCTGCTTTGGAAACCATACTTGCATAATGCATACAAATAAACAGATAGCCGGTTACCATCTGTCCGAGCTCTGTGCTTTGAACTGGTCATATTATGTACAGACTTTCTTAAGGAGGCTCCACCCTTTCGCAATTAACCAGGGAATTAAATGAAAGTTTCACATAATGGTTATGTCACTACGTAGAGATGATTTTATGAAAATCTAAGCATTCCGATAAACTGGGGAATTTTTATAAAAAAATACCGAAAAAATGATTTTTTGTCAAATTTAACACTTTCTCATTTTTTGAGTGTGTGACATTATTCAAAACTATTACAACAATAAAAGAATGAAAATAAGCATTGCTAATCAACCCTATACATATTTTATTTATCATAAAATATCTACAACATTTTACACAAAGCGTTTGTTATTGAAATTGTATGGATACAAGTTACTATATACAAGCTAATAGCAAACGGGACACATAGTTTCATACAAAAGAGTGAAAAGTTGAACCAAATACACACAAAGTCTTTATATTTAATTAATTTTACATTTTACAATAATTTTGATCCTGATGAGAGTTGTCTACCTTGAAAAAATCTGAACTTTTTGCAGAGGGATAGAATTTATACAATGACAGCTATTTTCTTTACTATACCAAAAACGACGGAAATAAATTAAATTACTATATCAAATTATCAATTTACTGTTCTTTTATGGAACAAAATTTCTCTCAATCATGTACACGTTGGACATCATTCCATAGGCCGCTTAAGTATGGTATACATAGGCTATCTGGTATGCCGTTATCACGTGCACGTACATGCACTTCGTTTTATAGGGATCTTGATATTTTACAAACGCCTATTTTCACAAAGTTATTGTAATTGCATTTTTGAAATGATTTATCTGACAGAGCGTAACTCGCTCGACAACAAATGTCGTAGCGACCCACAGCTTGTGAACTACTGTTAGCACGTGAAATGTAAAGGTGAAGTCGGTAAACAAAATACACGAGTCTGCATTCCATGCGCTTCTTGAAGTCGTCTGATCTTATGTCAGTGCCTTCCCGTGGGTTATTTAATGTCTTTGTATCATCACCTTTATTTCTGAAGTACGTGTGATTACACATTTCCTTGTGAAGTCTTGATATCGGGTGTTGACATACTTACTATAATTTACACTACGGTAATGGATGCCCGATACGCAATACGGAAATGACGACACGAAAATACGACAAGAAAAACATGTGTATTACGAAGGGTGGGAAGTCCTTAAGTGTTACTATATCATACTTAATTTATCTATTTATAAATGGTAAGCCTATTTCCGTTAAAGACGCTCTCTCTCTAAATAATAGAATTTCTGTGAGATTGACAATGAAATATTAAATCACATTGCCATGTCATATGTTAATATATCTCATTGTGTAATGTGTTTTTGCTGTTTACAATACAAGTCACATCGAGACTATTTCCAGACACAACCATTAAATGTAGGACTTAATAAATAATTCTTTCTAGGATTTTAATTCACGAAAGCAAATATAATTAACACTATAGTAAGGAGTATGTGTGTGTGTATGTGTGTGAGGGTGTGTTTGTGTGTGTGTGAATATATACTCCGAGACGCTACTTATAATATTCGGTAAAAAGTCCGCTCCTCTGGACATTTTGTCTATCGGTGAGCTGTATCATTTAAATTGACTTACACATGTTTTTATTTTTCAATTTTACGTTTGAAGCACAATGAATAGACAATACATTTTGATTTCTTACAATAAGGTAAAATAGCACAACCATCGCCAGTAACCAATAGGTTAACAGTGTTAATCAAAAGACCTTGTAGAGAATATCAAGTTATAGAATAGCCGATTATAACGACATGGAACGGATGTAAGAGAATGGCGAGAAGATGATACTTCCAGATTGACGCCTTGCAACAGAGCTGGAAGGTAGAGGATACCTAGAGGCCTACAATCATAAATAACGAATTTCAATGCGCATTACCTTCTCCTAGACCGCATTTAATTGCATAATTAAAAGACGACGTAACGAGAAAATATTTTTGAGAATAACATATGCGGCAAATATTAATAATTCGATATTTGTTCCATTCATCTATTGGAATGTTATGAGATGCTGGATCTAAACAACTGGTAATAGACTGGTAAAGGCATAAAACAAACACAAACGCATGTCTTTGTGTCAATTAGGGATTGGCGCCCGTCCTCAGAGGGACACAAACAAATCCAATACGCACCTGTATACCAGATTCGGTTAAATATTGAATTGAATGTCAGAGAGCAAGAAGTCGGTAAATGTTAAGCAAGACATGCACAGCTGGGGTACACACATATTCCAGGGTTGTAGAGAGCGAAAGTGAGCGTAACCCCTAGATATCGAGGACTGGAAAACTGCTGAACTTGATAAAAGACTACTTTCGGCATCGCTATCAACTTGTTGTTTGATAGATACATTTTTTAAGTATATCAATGATGACATCCAAAAAGGTGTTGTTCTTTGATCGTTCTTGTTTAATTCGTATTACGGAGTTTCCAATCTCTGTGCCGTTGACACATCTCTTCTGTACTGTAGCCCGTCATACCAAGATTACTATTAATTCTTTATGACACAATGAATTCTTTGACCAATACATGTAAGTTAGGTTTAGCACCGCCTAGACAACAGCATTACTGATCAACAGCATTACTGATTGTAAACGTCCTTTGCTGTTAATAGGACGTTGAACAAAATTAAATCAAACCAAACCATACTGATTGTAAATGCTTACACCGATCTTGACATAAACATGTACATTTGATGATATCGACAAAGGTTTCTCAGAATATTGTTTACATCTGGCATAACATTAAAAGCAGATTACAAATATATATTCTGTAACGAAACAACTAGAAAACTTCGCAAGTAAAACCTTATACTAAGCAGACATATATTAAATGCATTCAAAACTCACAAGTGCAATATAAATGCAAATTTAAAATAATCCCAAATATTCATACTGTTGTCATTAAGAAACAAGGGCTTTCAAAGAAAACATAATCCCCGAACCATATCAATCTGATCTGTCTCGGCAATGATATGCTGTAAAAAGAGGTATACTATTCTTGGTTTTGTTATATCCCGTTTTCTTGTTTTTATATCAAAGTCATTTCTCTCACTTACGTTTATAATATTAAAAGTAATGTTTGGAAAAGGTATGTCATTATTCGTTCAGTACACCTCTAGTTGAACCGGTTAAGTGGAGTATAAAATGAGTGTAGGAACAAACAGATTTCCCGGCATAGGAAGGGATGATCGGGATTTCCTGTGGCAAGCTGAGCAAATTCATAGACATGTTAGTTCCTCGTCACGCGTCTACGCAATTGCAGCCATCGTTTTAAACGAAGTTTTATGTCAGTGTATTGATGTTTATGCCAGTGTATTGATGTTTATGTCAGTGTATTGATGTTTAAATTTGAATTTGTCAGTTTTCTATGTGCTTCAAACAAAATAATAGCATATCGTCTTCGCCTCTTGTGTGTTAGTGCATCACCAACCCAGGCGCCTGTAGGCCGCGCTCCGTTCACCTAATGAAGCCTACATAATAGCAATCGTTCATCGCTGAAGAGTCACCATCATTCAATTATCTTAATCAATCACGGCAATGGTATTGTGTTATCCGTTATTGTTACTAAGACGACACGAATTGCACTCAAGCCTGATTCCTCGTGTTACGACGTTGTTTATGACAAATATCAAATAGAGTTACGTCCCGTGGGAGGTTACGAACACACTGTAAATGTATCAATCAATACCGCTTTTTTCAAAATTGACTCGGTTTTAAATTCGACACCAATAGTTAGATGATGTCCAATGTGTTCCAATGCGTTCTGCACACATGCTAGTTTTAGAGGAGATTAAAATGTTTGCTCACAACAAAATGGCGAGGCAAACATTGAACAAAACCATACCATCTTATCTACAACTTGTTGATAGCGACAGTTCGCTACTCGGTAGGGTATTTCTGCGTAATTCATTGACAATATATTACCCAAAACACTAATGCAGTTTTAATCAGTCTCGTCTGGCAGACACCCGAGGGAGCGCGAAACAATGGGATGTTTAGTCTGCGGTTATCTGATGGTCATGTGATGGTCAGGAAAATGTCTCCAAACCCTTCGATAATTGGTTACATATGTTAACGTTAATAACCACTTACAGACGTTGCTTATGACTGAATACAATACCTACATGAACGACTTTGATTATGACGGCAATTGACTTAGGAAATGCCACTGTTTTAGCACTTGATAGAGCCCCCTCCCCCTGAATGTTTAGTTCAGACAAACAGCAAGAACAAGTCATCCCTTAGTTGTATAACATATGATATTATGATTTGTTTTCGTATTAAAAATATTGTGTATGAAGAAAAAAAAGCATTGTGACGAAACAAATAATTCTAAGTCATAAACACAACACAACGTTCTGTTAAAAATCACCAGCCTCCACAGGAGTTGGTCCAGACAATTAGATTATTGAGGATGTAGGAATATTTATAGGGTGTATAAGGTAAAATAACATCTTAAGGTTACCTCAACCAACTCCCTTGTCCCTCCCCCTTCTATCCCTAAATCACCCATCATCCTTCCAACCAATTATACCCCACCATTTATCATCCGATTTCAGATGAAGTTTAAGCGGAGCAGGAACGTCGTTTCCAGAGAACTATTCCAAATGCAGATCGGTAGCCCCAGTATTCAGATATGTCGATATTACATTGGAGGTTTCCGGGAAGTGATTATTGGTTAGGTAACCCCAGCTCGTTAACTATGAAAATATTCATTGAGTGATTAGGACGGTCATTGTCAGGGCACCAGGACTGGTGCCCAGCTACTAGTCAGACAAATCCTGAAAATCACTCAATTTTCGCGAAATGGTTTCTCAGTGTGGCAGAATACTTCTATGCTTTACGAGTGAGCCACGGTGACAAGATTAAAGTTGTCTGTCACACCAGTAACTTATTGCAGTTATTTTTTTCTATTTTTGTCTGGTATGAATTGCTAATTTCCAGTTATTCATCAGCGATATCATACATGTGTATCATGTAAACCCTTGAAACGATTTTTTTTGTAGATTTGAGTCGGTGTTGAGTTTAATTAAGGATTGTTCTAGATGATAAAACGGTCTATCGATGTGTAAACAAATAAACGAAAATGCACTCTATACAGATTGGTGTAAAGAGTGCAATTCGGTTATCAGTCTATCATGATCAATTTATCAATTTATTTATTTTAAGTCCAATCCTTATAGTGTAATTTCAAAACCAAAAAGGAAAATTGGTATAACATAACAAATATGATTCTTTTTATTTACAACAACAATAACAGCGACTTTATCAATGACGCATTGATTTTGACGTCGACCAATCATAGGTTGCGTTTTAAAGTCCCCGCGCGCTATGGCGTGTTGCTATTGCTACCGTCTATCACTTGAAAGACTGTAAAATAAACCATTGAATGTGCGTGTTGCAGACAAATTAAAACTATTTTTACTGATAGGACATGTAAATCATCACAAAGCATCAGAACGATCCAACTCGAAGTCAACTGTTTGACTATCAGTTGAGTTTGTACAACTAGTGACGAATGGGAAAACAACCTTGATATCAAATCTCTAGTTATGTCTACTTATAGTGATATATCATTAGATAAGTATAGCCATTAATCACTCTACAATCCATCGATCATTCAATCCGTCAATCAATTAACTAAACAAGCTCACAGTCGTATCTGTATGCAAATCTAGCAGCGACATGTGCCACACACCTCTAGTGGTAGACATGGCAGTAGGCAGGTCGACATGTGCCACACACCTCTAGTGGTAGAAGTGGCAGTAGGCAGGTCGACATGTGCCACAAACCTCTAGTGGTAGACGTAGCAGTAGGCAGGTCGACATGTGCCACAAACCTCTAGTGGTAGACGGCAGGTCGACATGTGCCATAAACCTCTAGTGGTAGACGTGGCAGTAGGCAGGTCGACATGTGCCACACACCTCTAGTGGTAGACGTGGCAGTAGGCAGGTCGACATGTGCCACAAACCTCTAGTGGTAGACGTGGCAGTAGGCAGGTCGACATGTGCCACACACCTCTAGTGGTAGACGTGGCAGTAGGCAGGTCGACATATGCCACACCCCAGTAGTGGTAGACGTGACAGTAGGCAGGTCGACATGTGCCATACACCTCTAGTGGTAGACGGGGCAGTAGGCAGGTCGACATGTGTCACACACCTCTAGTGGTAGACGTGGCAGTAGGCAGGCCGACATGTGCCACACACCTCTAGTGGTAGACGGGGAAGTAGGCAGGTCGACATGTGCCACAAACCTCTTATGGTAGACGGCAGGTCGACATGTGCCACACACCTCTAGTGGTAGACGGGGAAGTAGGCAGGTCGACATGTGCCACAAACCTCTAATGGTAGACGTAGCAGTAGGCAGGCCGACATGTGCCACAAACCTCTAGTGGTAGACATGGTAGTAGGCAGGTCGACATGTGCCACAAACCTCTTATGGTAGACGGCAGGTCGACATGTGCCACACACCTCTAGTTGTAGACGTGGCAGTAGGCAGGTCGACATGTGCCACATACCTCTAGTGGTAGACGTGGCAGTAGGCAGGGCGACATGTGCCACATACCTCTAGTGGTAGACGTGGCAGTAGGCAGGGCGACATGTGCCACAAACCTCTTGTGGTAGACGGCAGGTCGACATGTGCCACACACCTCTAGGGGTAGACGTGGCAGTAGGCAGGGCGACATGTGCCACAAACCTCTTGTGGTAGACGGCAGGTCGACATGTGCCACACACCTCTAGGGGTAGACGTGGCAGTAGGCAGGGCGACATGTGCCACATACCTCTAGTGGTAGACGTGGCAGTAGGCAGGGCGACATGTGCCACACACCTCTAGTGGTAGACGGGGAAGTAGGCAGGTCGACATGTGCCACAAACCTCTTATGGTAGACGGCAGGTCGACATGTGCCACACACCTCTAGGGGTAGACGTGGCAGTAGGCAGGGCGACATGTGCCACATACCTCTAGTGGTAGACGTGGCAGTAGGCAGGCCGACATGTGCCACACACCTCTAGTGGTAGACGGGGAAGTAGGCAGGTCGACATGTGCCACACACCTCTAGTTGAAGACGTGGCAGTAGGCAGGTCGACATGTGCCACATACCTCTAGTGGTAGACGTGGCAGTAGGCAGGGGGACATGTGCCACAAACCTCTAGTGGTAGACGGCAGGTCGACATGTGCCATAAACCTATTGTGGTAGACGTGGCAGTAGGCAGGTCGACATATGCCACAAACCTCTAGTGGTAGACGTGGCAGTAGGCAGGCCGACATGTGCCACACACCTCTAGTGGTAGACGGGGAAGTAGGCAGGTCGACATGTGCCACACACCTCGAGTGGTAGACGTGGCAGTAGGCAGGTCGACATGGGCCACAAACCTCTAGTGGTAGACGGCAGGTCGACATGTGCCTTAAACCTCATGTGGTAGACGTGGCAGTAGGCCGGTCGACATGTGCCACAAACCTCTTGTGGTAGACGGCAGGTCGACATGTGCCACACTCCTCTAGTGGTAGACGTGGCAGTAGGCAGGTCAACATGTGCCACAAACCTCTAGTGGTAGACGTAGCAGTAGGCAGGTCGACATGTTCCACAAACCTCTAGTGGTAGACGTGGCAGTAGGCAGGGGGACATGTGCCACAAACCTCTAGTGGTAGACGGCAGGTCGACATGTGCCTTAAACCTCATGTGGTAGACGTGGCAGTAGGCAGGTCGACATGTGCCACAAACCTCTAGTGGGAGACGGCAGGTCGACATGTGCCTTAAACCTCATGTGGTAGACGTGGCAGTAGGCAGGGCGACATGTGCCACACACCTCTAGTGGTAGACGTAGCAGTAGGCAGGTCGACATGTGCCATAAACCTCTAGTGGTAGACGTGGCAGTAGGCAGGGCGACATGTGCCACAAACCTCTAGGGGTAGACGGCAGGTCGACATGTGCCTTAAACCTCATGTGGTAGACGTGGCAGTAGGCAGGGCGACATGTGCCACACACCTCTAGTGGTAGACGTAGCAGTAGGCAGGTCGACATGTGCCATAAACCTCTAGTGGTAGACGGCAGGTCGACATGTGCCTTAAACCTCATGTGGTAGACGTGGCAGTAGGCAGGTCGACATGTAGACGGCAGGTCGACATGTGCCTTAAACCTCATGTGGTAGACGTGGCAGTAGGCCGGTCGACATGTGCCACAAACCTCTTGTGGTAGACGGCAGGTCGACATGTGCCCCACACCTCTAGTGGTAGACGTGGCAGTAGGCAGGGCGACATGTGCCACACACCTCTAGTGGTAGACGTGGCAGTAGGCAGGTCGACATCTGCCACAAACCTCTAGTGGTAGACGGCCGGTCGACATGGGCCACACACCTCTAGTGGTAGACGTGGCAGTAGGCAGGTCGACATATGCCACAAACCTCTAGTGGTAGACGGCCGGTCGACATGTGCCACACACCTCTAGTGGTAGACGTGGCAGTAGGCAGGGCGACATGTGCCACAAACCTCTAGTGGTAGACGCAGCAGTAGGCAGGTCGACATGTGCCACAAACCGCTAGTGGTAGACGTAGCAGTAGGCAGGTCGACATATGCCACAAACCTCTAGTGATAGACGGCCGGTCGACATGTGCCACACACCTCTAGTGGTACACGTGGAAGTAGGCAGCTCGACATGTGCCACAAACCTCTAGTGGTAGACCTGGCAGTAGGCAGGTCGACATGTGCCACAAACCGCTAGTGGTAGACGTAGCAGTAGGCAGGTCGACATATGCCACAAACCTCTAGTGATAGACGGCCGGTCGACATGTGCCACACACCTCTAGTGGTAGACGCGGCAGTAGGCAGGTCCACATGTTCCACACACCTCTAGTGGTAGACGTGGCAGTAGGCAGGTCGTCATGTGCCACAAACCTCTAGTGGTAGACGTGGCAGTTGGTAGGTCGACATGTGCCACAAACCTCTAGTGGTAGGCGTGGCAGTTGGCAGGTCGACATGTGCCACACCCCTCTAGTGGTAGACGTGGCAGTAGGCAGGTGGACATGTGCCACAAACCTCTAGTGGTAGACGTGGCAGTAGGCAGATCGACATGTGCCACACACCTCTAGTGGTAGACCTGGCAGTAGGCAGGTCGACATGTGCCACAAACCTCTAATGGTAGACGTAGCAGTAGGCAGGTCGACATGTGGCACAAACCTCTAGTGGTAGACGTAGCAGTAGGCAGGTCGACATATGCCACAAACCTCTAGTGGTAGACGTGGCAGTAGGCAGATCGACATGTGCCACACACCTCTAGTGGTAGACCTGGCAGTAGGCAGGTCGACATGTGCCACAAACCTCTAGGGGTAGACGGTAGGTCGACATGTGCCATAAACCTATTGTGGTAGACGTGGCGGTAGGCAGGTCGACATGTTCCACACACCTCTAGTGGTAGACGTGGCAGTAAGCAGGTCGACATGTGCCACAAACCTCTAGTGGCAGACGTGGCAGTAGGCAGGTCGACATGTGCCACAAACCTCTGGGGGCAGACGTGGCAGTAGGCAGGTCGACATGTGCCTCACACCTCGAGTGGTAGACGTGCCAGTAGGCAGGTCGACATGTGCCACACACCTCTAGGGGTAGACGTGGCAGTAGGCAGGTCGACATATGCCGCAAACCTCTAGTGGTAGACGGCCGGTCGACATGTGCCCCACACCTCTAGTGGTAGACGTGGCAGTAGGCAGGGCGACATAAGCCACAAACCTCTAGTGGTAGACGGCCGGTCGACATGTGCCCCACACCTCTAGTGGTAGACGTGGCAGTAGGCAGGAAGACATGTGCCCAACACCTCTAGTGGTAGACGTGGCAGTAGGCAGGCCGACATGTGCCACAAACCTCTAGTGGTAGACCTGGCAGTAGGCAGGTCGACATGTGCCACAAACCGCTAGTGGTAGACGTAGCAGTAGGCAGGTCGACATATGCCACAAACCTCTAGTGGTAGACGGTAGGTCGACATGTGCCATAAACCTATTGTGGTAGACGTGGCAGTAGGCAGGTCGACATGCGTTCCTATGGGTATTGTAACGACTAGAGGAAAGGTGATTCTGTCTGTATTTTGTGTCATTTTCAGACGGAATATTCAAGACATGGTAGTTGGCAGGTCGACATGTGCCACAAACCTCTAGTGGTAGGCGTGGCAGTTGGCAGGTCGACATGTGCCACACACCTCTAGTGGAGGACGTGGCAGTAGGCAGGTCGACATGTGCCACCAACCTCTAGTGGTAGACGGCCGGTCGACATGGGCCACACACCTCTAGTGGTAGACGTGGCAGTAAGCAGGTCGACATGTGCCACAAACCTCTAGTGGCAGACGGGGCAGTAGGCAGGGCGACATGTGCCACAAACCTCTAGTGGTAGACCTGGCAGTAGGCAGGTCGACATGTGCCACAAACCTCTTGCCACAAACCTCTAGTGGTAGACGGCCGGTAGACATGTGCCACACACCTCTAGTGGTAGACGTGGTAGTAGGCAGGTCGACATCTGCCACAAACCTCTAGTGGTAGATGTGGCAGTTGGCAGGTCGACATGTGCCACAAACCTCTAGTGGTAGGCGTGGCAGTTGGCAGGTCGACATGTGCCACACACCTCTAGTTGTAGACGTGGCAGTAGGCAGGTCGACATGTGCCTCACACCTCTAGTTGTAGACGTGCCAGTAGGCAGGTCGTCATGTGCCCCACACCTCTAGTGGTAGACGTGGCAGTAGGCAGGAAGACATGTGCCCAACACCTCTAGTGGTAGACGTGGCAGTAGGCAGGGCGACATGTGCCACACACCTCTAGTGGTAGACCTGGCAGTAGGCAGGTCGACATGTGCCACAAACCGCTAGTGGTAGACGTAGCAGTAGGCAGGTCGACATGTGCCACAAACCTCTAGTGGTAGACGGTAGGTCGACATGTGCCATAAACCTATTGTGGTAGACGTGGCAGTAGGCAGGTCGACATGCGTTCCTATGGGTATTGTAACGACTAGAGGAAAGGTGATTCTGTCTGTATTTTGTGTCATTTTCAGACGGAATATTCAAAACTAAGCAGGAACGAGGCGTGCTGGAAACAAACAAACAGTTAGGAAAGAGACTATGCGAGTATAAGGATGGACTAACATGTATTATTGAAAGGCTCGAATCAATTTAAGAGTATCAAGGGGCGACAACCGGATGGACAATGGCGATTTATAGGACAAAAGATTCAGGAGTATGGACAAAACAAATCCCAAGGCAGTCTCTATTATTAGAACACATCACGGTATTAGGTAGAGATATGTTATTCAAACTGAAAGGATAAAATATTGAGCTGAGACCCAAAGCTAATGATATTGTACAAGTGGATACCTCTCCGAACACTCAGTGTTGTTTACCAATAGAACAGTAATTAAATATTTGAAACATTGATAACATTCAATTTGAGTAAACCGGTGTGGTTTTGTTTATCAATTAGTAATTTATGACAGAAATCCTTTAGGATTCTGACCCGACGCTTGTCTCACAACGAAATGTTTTTATTACTAAATCTTCAAAATTGCTTTATTTCTAAAAGCCTCTTCCAAGGGAGCAAACTCGTCAATTGCGTGCATTTATCAAAGGCATTCAAATTATTTCTGGCGAAGACACTGCGTAGAAAATGGATATATATTGTATAACAAATCTGCATACATGTAGACAGAGCTCCACACATAGACAGCGGCCTTCACCTCGCGTGAACTATTGGTTTTGTCCTGCGTGATTCACTATGTTTATGTTTTTGCTCTATACCTTATAAGTTTGGACATTGTAATATCTATATAGATGGCTGTAGGTCTACACGCACAATTTGTATCAGTGTAGTGAACGATCAAAGTCTCGTTACGTCCCTGATTCACACATTCCAGTCCATTTCCCCAGCTTTTGCTTTTCTTTCGGGAAATTCCTCAAAATATTTAAAAATGTATTTTGATCCATTGGATCACGGAATTGGGTTGAGCAGTTTCTAAGATGAGTATGAAAACCGTTTCGTGCGGGGAACACAAGGATCAGGCACAAGTTATTAAAACTTATTATCGTCTTCTGTTCAGATACATGATAACAATGATATTAGGCATAAACATGAAGCATATTACATAACATTCACATAGACACAAATACAACACATAACAAACACTGTTCAAAATATATTGCTTGATTTGATAAAAATGATGAAAATGACATAAACATTAAGGTCCTCCGAAAGATCTAAACTGCCAAGTAAAAGAAGCTCTGAATTTAACTCTGTAGCTAAGGCATTCACATTTTGAAATATGATACGTCTTTTATAGATAAAAAGTTACACTACATCAGACGGAAATATATGTAGTGTATCTTTGGATGCAGAAAAAGACTGTAGTTTCAGAGGGAGTAACGATGGCGTTTCAGAAGGGATGCCAGTACACAATTCTTCTTCAAGAACAAAAAGGATCTACACAGAGAATCACCTTACCTCTAAATGCGACTCCTTGGTTTTAATATATTCCTTTTCTTGCAAACATATAGTTTCCGCTGGATTTCTCACCGTTTACGTTTTCAAAACGAAAACAATTGACAATTTCAACACTATTGCAGACACCCCATGGACAAGAAGCAAAGCGATCACATGTTTCTAATCACATTTATAATTGAACATTAATTTTCGATCGCAAATTGGAAATATTGGCGTAATCCCAAGACTTTCCTTCAATTAGGCGAAGATTCCACAGCGACTAACATTATGTCCCGCTCGGTCATGAGTTAACGTGTAAAATCAATGTCTAACCATAACAGATGCTCTGTTCAGGATTAGCTTCTTGATTCTAGTGGAGTCACCTCTCATTAGTATAAACAACTCCTCCAATCAAACTCTCATATAATACCGGGTCCGTACATGTACCTATCTCAACATATCTCAACATATCTCTGCGGTTGTCAATATAAGTTCAAGAACGTCTCAGTTTAAGCCCTGTTCTAGTAATTGGGATAGCGTCATTATGGCATCACAATGGACATGTATGTGCTATAAAGTTGACGACACATAACACAATATCAGCTTCTCATTAACGACGAAATAAAGTAATCATTCTGCCACTTACCAATAATAAATTCTGAAATGGATATGTATCATCAGTGACAGAAGAGTTTGATGAGTCTGTATAATGGCCAATGTAGATCCCGGGAGAGCTTGATTATATTGTATTAATTTGTTTTGTTCGTTGTGCGCCTTGTTGGTCCTGATTGTATTACTGTACTGCCGCTTTTGGCTTTGGCCGTGTATCGTTGTTAATCACAACACAATAAATACACATATACGTACAGTATAAAATGGCAATAACGGTTAGGTCATCACACAGAGTGAATGGTCATAGGCAGTATCGCAATCAATAGCAGATACGTTTGCCTGTCGGAAAGGAAGATATCAAGTGTTTGCCATTAAAGGTGGTAGATGTATGACTGATTACGTTCAGTAAAATCTAGCATATAGGCGTTATAAAAGGGTTGACAATATATCACAGGGGACTGTAAACGGAACCGTTAGAGATGGAGTCTCTATAATTTTCGATATAAGGTAGGATTAATGACATGTCTTTCCTTTTACGATGCTTTAAATCGGGTATAAACCACAGCGGCTTATAGGTTATATGTGTGCCATTGGATGGCGCTACGTTCAAATCCAAGGGTACTTAGATCTTACCTTGTCTGTGCGCGTACAGTCAATGACTCTATATAAAAATATATACACAGCCGGATATTTATCAATAGCTAGTACATTGAATACACCTCATTGGATTTATTTTCTCATCTTTCGTTCACTAGTGGTATGAATGGAAAGTTGAGGACTTCTTGATACAGGAAACCATAACGTTTCTCATTTTAAATGCTAATATATTGGAGGAGATCGGCGGGATTGCATGTTTAAAGGAAATTGATTAATACACGACACTAAAAAAGGGTAAGGCTAAATATTACACAATTTATTCGTGATAAATTGATATTTATTATTAAATTGGTTCAGTCTTTTGACAGAACATGTAAGAGTTTGGAACTCCTGTTCTATTCTGTATCAAATAGACATATTTCGGTCAAGTCTCCACACTGTATGCGTCATAAATTCAACTAAGGTAAAAGACAGCCGTGCATAGATCAAAATAAGTGTAAGCAACGACCGCCTTCAGAAAACGACGTCTAGTTAAGAATTTATAAAAAAATAGTTCCTAGATGATTGGCTGACATGGCCGTAACATTGATAACGTAGTGTCCTCGGTCCTCGGTACCACTTCCCAAAACCGTCACGACGCTGAATGACATGAGCAATGAAGGAAGGCGACGTTCAATATCAAACACGCAGCTATCAATTCATAAACAATAACGAAAGGACAGCCGTCTACGGTAAACACATTACGTAATGGGAATGAGTTCGATGTATCTACGTATTTGTCCCGTCTTGTTATCATATCTTATAAAGCTGGCTACGTATTCCAGCCTTTTCCAATTTTTTTTTGTAATGTTTGTGCCATAATACGTCAGCATTTTAAAATAATTAAATAATTAAATAAGATGGAAATTTGTTATCATTGTCTTTTATAAAGATAACAATAGAAATAACAATTGGCCGATAGGTTTGTTTTTAGTTTATGTCTTTAAAAGCTTCAAGATTGCAGACCGAAAAATATTATCGAATTGCTCTTTTGAAATGAATAAAGAATCTGTCATAATAATGAAATTATATATCTATATTGTAATTGTAAGTAAATGGGCATGTAGCGTTCATCGAGTTTAACGTAAATTATATGTACGTGTTACACAGTCTAACACGATTGTCCTCTGCTACCCTAAACGTCAGCCCCATGAACCTGTCCGCCGATCTTCACATAATGCTGGTTGGTAAATATCATAATTATGAAATTGCTGAACATCATCAGTCTTGGCCTCTTGGTTGTTAAGAAGAAGAGGAAGTTGATGAAAACTTTTAATGTGTTTGACTCATGTGACCTCTAACAAACACCATAACCATAATGGTCTCTTTGATATGTGAAAGAAGTTGTTTTAACACATTTTGCAATTCATTTGAGCAAATATGATCGCCCTTAATTCCCGTCAATATCAAAGTATATAGCCTTATATACAAAAGCATGCCACAGAATAAATATCATTACTATAGGACTCTTGGTAATTTAAAGGTTTTAAAGCATTTGATCTCGTGACCTTGAACACTTGTCAAGCCTTTCTCTGATGCGACATTGAAGGCTGCCAAGGTTATTTATTCGATTAAACCTGCAAGTCTTTAATTCAAGTGTACAACAGGCCAAGTATCATTTCACTCTAGATACTTGATAGCCCAACAGGCTAAACACCATCAACCTAGATATATTTGTTTTATAGAAGATTTCGCGGAAAGCTGGATGGACAACGGACGCCGCACTATCGCATAAGTTCACCTGGTGAGCCTAAACAAGAAAAACAATAATCAGCGACCTATCTGTGATTGATGTCAGTTCATTTCAGACTTGATATGCTATAATACACCCAGACTATCATACTGTTGCCTCGGTGGGGATTTCTTGCAGCATATCGTCTTTCTATGGAGATTCATCGGTATTAATCTGACACGAATCACATTTCATAAATCTCCTGGAAATAGGCTTTGAAATATTATGTCAATCCGAAAATAATTATAACATTTTCCATTTGAATAAATGAGAAAACTCGGAATCTTCCTCCTTCGTCCTTCCAGCTGAGATGATTGAATGTGTGGCGTTGCACTTTATTGTGACACTACGGTGGCGCCATCTATACTTAAGGAGCTCATGTTGTTAACAACATCAAAATAGATGTCTGCCAATGTCAATGCCAATGTTGCTATAAATAGAACATGCGTATAATGTGCATAGACACGGGTTAGAACCTGAAGTACACACTTTAAAACAGAGAATTTACGTACATAATTTCATTTCGTTACACATTGAACAGTTTTTAACCCAGACAATATTTGTCAAGACACGAATACCCTCGCTGCGTTTCCAAGCATTAATACGTATTTGCACCAAAGTATAAGTGACCTTCACCTGTAACTTAAAAACCTTGAACACGAACTCGTTCAAGCTATTCAAGTTCAAAAGCGATGACAAACATTTCTTTTTATAGAAACGTTGACCTTATAAATTATAGCCCCAGTTGTAGAGAAACATAGTCCCCCCCNCGTCATGGGTTCAATATAATTCAATCAGATATCATATTTCCGCTTAAGAACGTCACCAGATGCGAGCAGATTTTCGTTTTTGAGGAAATACATGGACGTTCCCAAACAGAAAAATCAATGCCCAAGTTGTTCTCAAGTCGTTCTAAACTTCTTCTTGTGTATTCTCATACTAACAACCCACGTTACAAAAAGTAAGTGTTAGAAAGTAGTATATAGCTAATAAGGTCTAACAGTAATTGTCTATTCGTGTTGGTTACTCGCCGGTTTCTGCTCATCAAAGGACATAGCCATTACTGCAAAGAAGTAGGAATGGAGGCCTTCAAAAGTATAGGTCTTATTGTATGGCTCCTCACCAACAAAATTAGTTGCACTTTCGGCATTAATGCAACCCGTCATTGGGAACGCACTTTATTGGATTGTGTTGCTTTCAACTCGTCGTCCAATATATTAACATTGTACATACCAACGCATTACAATGGTACTTGTATGGATGTGATCCAGAAACACACTTATATATTATTCTTCGAAAATAAAAGAATATCTTTTAACAACATACATGCAAAATTGATTTAATAAATTCACAATTTTCGTATATGATCATTTCTATAAATAATTAACTCGAAAACTTACTGGCGTCATTAACTTGTATCCCCATTGGTGCGATGTATACTGGAGAAATACCACGTGATCAGGAGGTGACACCCATACTTTTTCACGTCTGACCGAGAAATTGAACCCCGCTGTCTTGGTGAAAGGCAAATGTGCTATTTGGAATGCCAACCTTCAAGAATATTGATACGATGTAACATCTTGCTGTCGATATAGCCATGTTTCCGGAGTATCTGTTTCGCGGTTAACAAGGTGTGACTGTCTAACGTATCAGTTTAAGCTCATTATATATCATTCTCAACACTTCGTTAGCCCTTGTGTAAAACGAATTGGTGGTTTAATAACGACCTGTTTACAGGCAAACAGCTACAAACGTTACATGACTGTATATGATTATTGTGGTAATTTAAGGGAGAATAGATGTCAATCCAGGTTTCCATAGTAACAGTAAATGCCGTTGTTAATGTGTTGGGTTTGGCTACAATTCAAAACCATGGGGACCAGTAAGACTCAGTCTATGAAACAGAAGCTTTATTAAAGAAGAAAATAAAAAGGAAAGTAAAATATTTCAGAAGAAAAATTTAACGTAAAAGGAAAAGAAATAATATCCATAATCTGAAGGAGTGCAGGAAGGAGCAAAAAGACATAATAGCAGATACGGAGGAGGTGGGGGAGGAGGAGGAGGAGGATAATGTATTATTAATCTGTTTGCATTTGGTCCTGGACTACGTACAGGCCAGTTAGGACTTTGGGGAGATTGGATTAGAAACATAAGAGAGGCTATTCTTTCAGACCTTCAACCCTCCAATTAAATCTGGGATAAAAAAAAAAACAATTATTGGCAGCTTTAAACTCAATAATAAGTGAACGAGGTTATTATTTTAAAGTCCATATATCACAAATGGCATATATAATGCATATATAGGAATTGATTGACCGCCACAAATGCGTTTTTCGACAAGCCACTAACTCCAAGTAGGGGAGTGTTGTTAGCCTTCCGACAGTTGTCTGTTTTGTTTGCACCTTATCACCCTATATTGGAAAGTAGCACGGAAAATCCTAATTAACTTCAGCTTAACATTGTTGCAGACATTTCCACCATTTCCACCAATCCAGGTGTCTACTAATACACCGATAAGTTATGAGGATACTATAGTATACATTTTGTTATATTTCACAAATTCCACATTTCTGCCTTTGAACTCGAGATTTCGGGGAGAATGTCAGCTCGTTTTCAAAAAGAGATAGTATGTTCTGATTAAAGAAAAGATGATCAATGCGGATCAACACTGTCTCATCACATAAACAATGTGCCGTGACGAAATGTTTGTGCTATAATGTCTTTCTTGTACGAATGGCTGGGACAGTAGTTATATACATGTATCTAAAACAAGTAGGTTACACACTCAACATTACATCATTGGTCAATTTTCTAATTATGACATCAAGTAACAATGCTTTGCAACGTCTTCTTTTATTGTTATACTTCATGGCATATTATTTCCCCGAACAGAAACAGGAATATTGTATTTAAAAGAGAAACAAATATATTTCCTCGTATCATATCTGAACGCTTTTGGAGATAATGATCCCCAATCTCATGATAATACTAGTAGTTGATTTTCATGTCCATCGTTTTCTCAGAAGTTAAGTTTCAAATTGTAGAACAAACACGGTAAACCTGGAGTCTTGATTGAAATGTGGCCAACTCTAGATTTTTAACTTGTGTCTAATCCCATTTAAATCAACGTATCCATCATACGTAATGTTCTTAGTATGGCAAACCAGTATTATATAAGATCCATTGTCTAAGGACAATCCGTGTGTAAGCTGTCTGGATTGTCCACATATTCCAAGTATAAATATATTACATTTTAAACACCAAACATAATCAGATTCTTTGTGAGGCAACAACGCTCCAATCACAAGCTGCTTACTCTGTCAACATTAGTTATTGTAGACCGACATATCAAGTCGAGGTATCATGTCAAAGGTTATGTACATGCTTTTAAAGTGTAGTTAAAAATGTTCTGTAAGAGATAGAAGGTATATGTCCTATAATTATATAGGTATAATGTTCTATAGGACACAAAGGTATGGACATA
>NW_018408124.1:0-796 GCF_002113885.1 Mizuhopecten yessoensis
AATGTGTAAAATACACATATGTATGGTGGCTGATTAGTGCCATTTTCGCCTTTTCGCTTTTTCGCGTTCGAAAATACGAAAAATCGAAATTTCAACACCCAATTTTCGGTTTTTCGCGTTATTTTTTAAAAACCAAAAAGCGAAAAGGCGAAAAAATGCACGCGAAAAAGCGACAAGGCTAAAACTTCGCTTTTTCGCCTGACGTTTCGGTGCTTTTTCGCCTTACTTTGGCGCTTTTTCGCCTTTTCGCTTTTTCGGTTTGGTTTTTGGCTTTTTCGTCTTCCGGTTGACATGCGCAGTATTTTATGTCATACACAACTAATAGTCTGTATTCTGTAAGGTCATTTAATAAATTCCTCGATAATTAAAACACTTCAACAAACTGAAAAACTCTCTGAAGATACCAATAGTTTATCAGTCCATGTATATCTATACTGGTACTTTGAAACAACAGGGCATTTGCAGTTGTATACTTTACAAGAGACAGTGCTGATCAAGCCTGGTAAAAACATTTTACAACTTAATATTAAATGTGTTCTTATTCAAGGAATGAAATATTTACAGACAGAAACAGAGACAGAAGAAACAGATAAAAAAATGCACATGTATATATATAGAGAGAGAGATACAAAGACGGACTGACAGTCACAGACAAAATAAAAGGCACCAACACAGAAAAATTGTAGTAATCGAGATAATTGGGCTTAAACATGAAATATGACATTTTTTTCTCAGATTTCTGTATCAATCGCCATAACTTTCTAGTTCCACTGAAGACATAGGTGTGTTCAGTTTT
>NW_018408124.1:1048-2052 GCF_002113885.1 Mizuhopecten yessoensis
GCACATTATAACCCCTCCCCCATATTATACATTTATTGGCCTTGTAGGGGAACACAACTCACAAGGACCAAGCTCGAGTGAAACATTTATGAGGGAAAAACAAAGTATCATTCTTCCCTAATGCACAAGTACTAAATAACGTATCTATCTATCTATCTATATATATGGGGCAAAGAAGTAATTCCAACAATGTGGACAAGTTAAGGTTGTCAAATTTTCGAAGCGATCCGCTCTTTTATCAAGACACAGTGAAACAGAACAGTTACATGTACATATACATCATATTACAAGAAGATAGAATTGATATACTATAATTGAAAATATAGCTATTATATAAAACCAATAGTCCCCTCGGCTAAAGACAGCCGAAGGCAGCAATTAAGCTGAGAGCATCGCGGACAAGGGACGCTGATAGTCTAAATATCAGAACGCTCGCTGGCTCTGCTCTATAGCGAAAGCTCACTAAGACGACTAGTCGCCAAATGATAACCAAAATCGGAGAAGAAACCCTCTAGAAAACTCTTTAACTACTAAATATAGGTAGAGGACCTACTCTTGCGCAATATGCACTATCACATAAAGTGAGTCAACGAGAGATAAGCACCAGAAAGAAGGGACGAGATATCAAAAACGTGGAACATGTGCACGTGGGAATCTGGCCCGGTAAATGTGAAAAATCTCAATTATCTACGGACTGCCCTCATTAGTCGCCTCTCAATGCAGCAGTGGATTTAACAGTCACAGCAGGGGAGGGGGGGTCCACACTTAGTCGCCTCTTTCGGTTTGCAGGAATAATGCATGTAATCATCAAATAAGTGAGTGCAGGAGGAATAAGTAGATGAAATGGCTAAGATACTGTATAAATCTGCAAAATTAATCTGAAAATGGCTGTTGGTCACACACACTGACATACAAACAGCAGGCAAACGAGATAGCAGACCAACTATGCAGTTATGCACCATTAGGTAAAATGCCCCCTGGAAGGAAAACGAGCGGATGGCAAC
>NW_018408124.1:2524-10573 GCF_002113885.1 Mizuhopecten yessoensis
AACTTTGTATACAAGCAGACTGGTCCAGTCCAGTACCCTCACTTTGTCTATTTCCCGATCTAATATATATATAGTAGATAATAAAAAAATAAGTCCTTGCGAAGGAAAATATAGAATAAAAACATAAATTTTTCAGATCGTCCGCAAGGCCTTTCTGTCTTCTAGAGCTTCTTCAGAAGAACAATAAAACAACAGTGAAGATACATCTGGCTACCGCACCATTATTGTCTATTTCATCAACTTGGAACTCAGATGTGGTACCTCTAGCTAATTTGTCTAGTACAGATTCTGCGTAAGAGAATTATGCCTCGAGAAACACTAGAATACATTTATATAATTATCCCTTTTTGACTTTTGCTCCCCCTTCCCCTTTTCTAGTTCCTGAGATAATCTCTAAGTGGTAACAGACAAACAGACGGACAGAGGACAGATAGACAGATCTCGAATTAATTCTGACCAACTTTGTTAAGATAAACATAATTTGGCTTTATGATAAACCTTTGACCTGATTACCTTGACCTTCATCCACGATATCCAGGAAATACGCTTACTTTCGCTCTCTACCCCCTGGAATATGTCATTGGAAATTTGAAGGCACGAATATAGCTGTTTGATTTGTCTCAGGTAAAAAAATCTGACCAATCGCTAGGCTGATACCTGTCCTTTGAAGATTACAAAGGAGAAACGCCCTACTTCAAAGCCTGTCAATTTTTACCGTTACGTGACCGCGAGATTCGTTTGATGTACATCAAAGGATCGAACTAGTCTTCTTGTCTCATCAACAAGGTGGCGCATATCGAGCCTTCAATTTTGCCATGACATATTCCAGGGGTATAGAGAGCAAACGTGAGCGTAACCCCTGGATATCGAGGATGCTTGACCTTTGGTAAGTTGACTTCTTGCTGGTTATGACCAACTTTGCTTCATTATGTTATAACAAAATGATTACCAATATCTGGCTTGTTGAGGGTCTTGTAATGTGCTTTTGACAGTATAGCCCCACTTTTCAATTTTGTGTAACAGCGACCTCGACTTTGACCTGATAACATTGTGTAACTCCTGGTCTATATGTATCACACTGTAACACTGTGTTAAGTTTTAGAAATTTCGGCCTTTTGGAGTCCCGAGGTAATCTCCGGAAACAAAAGTGTTGATATACAGACAGACAGACACTGTAATTACTATAGGGCACTAATGAAAGAAGGTTTGTAGAATTTCATAATGCCAATTGTTTGTCAAAAGTATATAAAAAAACAACAGCAACACCCTCTGTTTAGGCAAACTTGAGTCCCCTTTATCCAAAGATGCTCTAGAACAAATTTGGTTTATATCCTTTAATTTGTATAAAATTCAATTTTGTTCTCTATTTCCCCTATTGGGCCTCACCCCTCTGCCCATACGGGCCATTTGGAGTCCCGAGCCTAAAATTGTATGAGCTAAAGTTGACAGCATATACACATATTATAAACACATGAATTTATCAAACTATGAGAATGAAATGTTGACAAATCATTCGCAAAAGATAGAATTGTTAAATTGTCACGCAATGATCAACCAGAATTACGTGGAGCAACATGTTTATAAATTATTAAACTGTAGATACAGTCAAATCTTCACACCTGGCTAGGTTTGCAAAAAATTGCAGAATTCATCATAATAAATTGTAATGTTTAAATGTACTTGAAATACCACACCAGCGTGTATTTGAACATTTCGCCCACACCAGTCACAGAAAAAAGGGTGTTTTAAAAGCTGTATCTGGAAGTTTGCAATAATAAATTATTGTATACATGTATTACAAACTTGTGTCTTGTTGTGACAGGTAAAATTGATATATTTTAGGGAGGAATTAATAACAATGTATGAATATTTTAAAATGAATTTTGACTGTCATTGAACAATACCAGAAAGATAATAATATAACATGTAAGATCTATGTCTAATTGTAAATTAAAAAAAAAAAGACGTGTCTTGTTGGTACAGGTAATATCACGGAATTAATCAAAGACTAGGGTTTAATAATGCTTTATTAGATAGGAATAAATTACAATGTATGAATATTTTACAATACCAGAATTTAGGCAGAAAGCTATTAATATTACATGATAGAAATTGGACAAAATGTACCCAAAGTGTGTTTACCTATTATACATAATCTATAAAATCTACCCGTTTCTAAAGGGTCAACAGATGACCCTTGGGTAATACACTTTACAGTTTAGATAAAGCATGTATGGACATGTCTATCCATCAAGAGTACTAGTATTGGATTCTAGTAAATCTGAGTCTAGAGAATAAGACTTTTGGAATTTTAGCCAATATTCCAATGGGTCCTGCCCCTCCGGACCAAGGGGTGAGTCAGGATCTTACTTTCTGATAGCATCAAATTGATATCTCATTATTATTTCAAGCAAAGTTGAATTATTTCCTGTAGAGTTAAAACAAAATATGCCTAAAACATCATTTTCCTATATAAACTATAGTAAACTATACCCCTTCCCATAGGATGACCTGATGACTATGGGGCAATTTTGATAAATCACCTAGGGACCTCTTTGTCCATGAACAGTTCATCTGAATCTGAAGAAGATTTTTAAAATATTGGTCAATTTTCCCTTTGAAGCCCAATATTTCCTAACCCCTGGGGTAGCGACAGGGACCCCAAATTTACAATTTGATACCCTTTTTTTCACATAGAAAGATTCGTATAAAGTCTTTTAAAGGAAAAACATACCTTGTGGTACTTAAATGAAAACATTATAGTAAAAGTGAAATGAACAAAATATAATAAGAGCAGTTTTCTAGGTGTAAAGATCTGCAGGGCTAGTCCAGGCTTTGAACCCTGGACTTCAGATTGCACTATATATATACAAGTAGCAGACTGATTGAGCTGCATGATCATTGGAACTGTCCTGGCCCAAATGTGCTGAATTTATTGTATCCATAACAAAATTAAGGGTAGGTTAATGTATATATATAGATACCAATACTTTAGCTACAGTTATATATACCCAAAACAAAATGAAGGGGATGTTAATGTAAATATATATATAAACTTTAAATAACTGTCCAAGATCAAAAAAAGAATTCGGTTAAATCACTCAGTCTTAGAATTTAAATATAAACATCATATACACACTATTATTACTGCCTATGGGTCTTAACCGTTAAGTTTGAACACAGAACAACTTTGATCAAATTGGTCCTATGCTAAGGAGTAGGCCACTCAGCCATGTGGAGTTTTTGTGGGGATTTTGGCCCCTCGATTTGTACAATTTTGAATTCCAACTTCCTCACATCGCTCCCAAGCAAATATGGATGCTGTCCCATTATCCTTCCCATAGTTTTACAAAAGAAGATATTTAAAGCAATATGGCAATATTAACCCCCTTTTGCCCCTACATTCAATCCCCTGGGTATTTAAATGCACTATATCTACAATTTTTGTGAAGCCTCACAAACTCGAAAACTCGAAAACTTGTTGAAATGTTCTTATTTATACTGCGCAACATTTAACAGCTACGGAAATAACTGTCAACGAGACATTTAACGAACTGTTATGGATCAAAATTAACCTTGATAAAGGAAGTATTTTAACCATCGGCAAGCCAAGTTGTCATTTATTCATGGAGCAGTGTTGATCCAGGACTTAACCAAATAATATAAGATATCTTATAATCATATAAGATATCTTTTTTAAAGCTGGCGGGGAAACATTGAGACACGAGATGAAGAAAAATACATCGAATATGTTTGAGCCAGAAACAGAGTGAAACTATTGGTAAGAAAATGTAAACAAAATATTGAAAAAAATATAGCGGAAGAAGTGAGAGCAACCCAAAGAAATTTTGGAATTACGCGGCCACCAAAACTAAAAAAAAAAAAAACACGGGATTCCGGAATTACACATTAAGACAGGACAAATAACCGAAATAGTCCAAACTGGCCACGAAAAAGCAAACGTATTAGCGGATTTCTTCTCAAGCGTTTTTACAGTCGAACCACGAAATTCTGAAATACCTGTCCTAACTCAGTATATAAAATCCGTTCACTAACACTAAAATAACAGAAAAGGAGGTTCTAGATTAGTTGAAAATCTCAAATCCGTCAAAATCTCCGGGACCGGACAAGATTCATCCTAAAGTATTAAAGGAATCAGCTGATATAATCAAAACACCTTTGTGTGAGATTTTCGACAGTTCGCTTGAAAGCGGAGAACTTTCGGATAGCTGGAAAGAGGGGCAAATATCAGCAATTCACAAAAAGGGTGACAAGAAAATACCAGGGAACTATAGACCAGTGAGTCTCACCAGTGTAATAAGTAAAATCATGGAAAAAATTATAAGAATAAGAATAATTGACCACTTGAAGAGAAATGATTTGTTAAGTAAGCACCAATATAGGTTTGTGAAACTAAGATCAACTGCACTACAACTACTGAAAGTCATTGATTACTGGACTGAAATTCTCGACCAACGAGGATCAATCCAAACTGTGTATTTAGATTCTATGAAGGCGTTCGACACTGTACCACACAAACGCTTAATTGTCAAGTTACATTCATACGGACTATCGCCCGAAATTATAAGTTGGATAAAATGTTTCATATCAAATAGGAAACAAAAAGTATCAGTAAATGGCGAAGTATCGAATTGGATGGATGTTACAAGTGTAAACCCTCAGGGCAGTGTCCTTGGCCCGTCATTATTTGTGATATATATATATCAAAGACTTACCAGAATCAATAAAAGCATCAACATTCGTATTCATAGCGAAAATATGAACCTGCAAGAAGACCTAGACCAGATCCAAATATGGTCGGATACTTGAATGGTGAAATTTCACCTGGAAAAATGTAAAGTACTTTTATTAGGACAAAATATTAATACCGCGCCGCTTTATTTATGCAAAGACACCTATGAAGGGAGGATAAAAGTCATTTTGGAAAACGTTAACAAAGAAAATGATCTAGGAGTAATCACAGATAACAAACTTAAATTTAGTGATCATATACACGAATCGGTAAACAAAGTAAACAGGATTATGGGAACAATTAGAAGAACGTATGCATAACTCGTGAGACCATATCTGGAATACGGATCTAGCATATGAAATCCATATCTACAAAAGGACATTAACGAAATTGAAACTGTACAGAGGAGAGCCACATAACAGATACCAGGAATGAAAGACCTAAGCTTTCAAGACAGATTAAGGATTTTAAAATTACCAACTTTAAAACAAAGAAGATTACGAGGAGATATGATACAAATTTATAAACTAATACACGAATACTATGACAATTCTGTAACAGAAGGCCTTTTAAACTTAACAAAAACAAACGAACAAGAGGTCATAGTATTATTATATTAATCATAAAACCCTTCTGCCAAACCCGATCAAAAGCCTTAGAAATATCGCATAATACCATACATACATATTGTATAACCCACCATCATCTGATGGTGGGCTATTCAAATCACCCTGCGTCTGTAGTTCGTGGTCCATCCGTCCGTCCTTACACAATTCTTGTTACCGCTATTTCAAAGGAAGTAACAGAGGGATCTTTCTCAAATTTTATGTGCAGGTCAACATTTGAGACCGGATAAACAACATGGCCGATAGGCAGCCATCTCGGATTTTGAAAGTGAAGGTTTGCTATGGCTATTTCTCAGGAAGTGCCAAAGGGATCTTTCTCAAATTTCATATGTAGGTTTCACTTGGTCCGTATCAAGATCAGATAAACAAAATGGCCGATAGGCCACCATCTTGGATTGTGAAATTAAAAGGTTTGTTATCACTATTTCTCAGGAAGTATTCGAGGGATCTTTCTCAAATTCGATATGCAGGTTTTATATAAGATTTAACAATTAACATTTCAACAAAAAGTGGTTTGACTTACAAAAATACACATCTATACTTACCTCATTGATATGGAGTACAGACAGAATAGGATGATTAAGTGAGTGAATAGATGATATTTAGAACCAATAAAACTAACATCAACTCATAAACTGCATGTATTTACTTGAGGATACTTTCCACATTTTCATTTCCCGATATGGAAGAGTAAATGGGAGGCATTATCTCTTCACTTCTTGCAAATGGTTAATGACATAAAATACTGCGCATGTCAACCGGAAGACGAAAAAGCGAAAAAGCGCCGAAACGTAATGCGAAAAAGCAAAGTTTTAGCCATGTCGCTTTTTCGCTTCTTCTCCTTTTCGTGTTTTAAAAATAATCAGACACCATACTATGCCTTGTGTATGTTTATGTGTGCTGTGACTCATATAAGTAAGTATATAGCATATGTGTCAGTAGGTCTACACTGTGTAGGACTGACACCGGATATAGCTAGTATCGAAGCGGGCATGGAAGCGGGGCGTAATCAAGTCACGTTAATTTTTCCGATGTTTCTTGTATTTTATGGTAGTGTAGAGACAAATAAAGAAGCACGACGGTCAAGCATAGACGTATTTCATTTCTGAAACAGGAGGCATGTAATTGTTTTGGTGTAGTTGCAAATTATTTACAAAAACAGTCTACCTAGTACCGCTAAATCTTCATTCGCAACAGCAAATATTGTCTTGACTTGACATTTGCCAGTAGATTATATACATTTATATGCTAATACACGAAGTCACTCTATATTATGCTTCTTTCTATTGGTATAACTAATTTTGGTGAAGTGTACGGCGAATAGCAATACATTGTACGGCGAATAGAAGTTTTCAAAATTACTCGTGTACGGCGAATAGTTCATATGGTATACAGTATTCAAGTGAACATTTTGCCTAAATGTGACATATTTTGTTAAAGCTAAACTTAAACTTCAGTTTCCCGATTACCGTAAATCTCCAACTGTGTAAAATGCATGCACCTTGTCGTACGTAAGTTGTAGAACACCAACGATTACAAGAGACAACAATGCACTCAATACAGTTGTACAGGTAAGTCAGATAACCACTAGTCTACCTTTGCTGAAGATGAAAAGGATAGGCCAAAATTATACTTGTGTGTCTGTTTTTCAGCCCTCAAAATATTAGGGTTGCAAAATGTTTTGTTTAAGTACCAATTATAAAACAAAGTTTCAGACCATAATTTAAAAGTGCCTATTTAAAGTTGATGAAACTAAAATTAGGATAGACTTTGAAATCTTGATTAGGAATGAAACAGACTTTTCCCATTGCCTGTTAAAGGTATACATATTCTACACTTTCAGGCGTCTGTATTGCCTTTACCACTTGCTGTTTACAGATAACTGTGAATAAATTGAGGATATGTCAACTTAACTATCGTGTATTTCTTTGCAAATCTAGGTATTAGTGCAGATTTTCTCTACATCACCCTTAACATTTCTTGTGTAACCCCTCCCCCTTGTATATTAACGTTATGACAGGGAAAGAGTATGTCACCTTCTGCCTTTGTTCCAACTCTCCATCGTTATTGTCAAGGTCACAGCTAAGGTTCCAACACTCCATTGCTATTGTCAAGGTCACAGCTAAAGTTCCAACTCTCCACCGCTATTGTCAAGGTCACAGATGAACGTCCAACTCTACACCGCTATTGCCAAAGACACAGCTAAAGTTCTAACTCTCCACCGGTATTGTCAAGGTCACAGCTAAAGTTCCAACACTCCATTGCTATTGCCATGGTCACAGCTAAAGTTCCAACTCTACACCGCTATTGCCAAGGTCACAGCTAAAGTTCCAACTCTCCACCGCTATTGTCGAGGTCACAGCTGAAGGTCCAACTCTACACCGCTATTGCCAAAGTCACAGCTAAAGTTCTAACTCTCCACCGCTATTGTCAAGGTCATAACTTAAGTTTCAGCTATCCACCGCTTTTTGCATGGTCACAGATTAGGTTGTGTTATAGCATGTGAAAATGGGTACTCCTTATCATTATTTAACTCGACATTCATTAGACTTTCGACATTCTTAACCCCTTCCCTTTACGATAGCATTCAAAAGTGTTACAAAGCAACATCATTGGTATGTTACTCCTTAGCCCGTACATGTCCGGGTTTCCACCTGGAGGGAGTGGCGG
>NW_018408125.1:0-796 GCF_002113885.1 Mizuhopecten yessoensis
TTCATACCTATTGTAACAACACTTGGCCTAACTACACACTTATTGGCATATGTACACACTTATTGGCACAACTACAGATCGTGTTAACGCTAGAACAACTACACACTATCACAATGCTAGGACTACACAGTCACAATGATCGACTGACAAACCCTCTCTCCACTTCCATTACTTGATCGTCGAAGCTGACTAGGCCTGAGATATGACAGGGATGTGAAATACACTTACAGTGTACTTATAAGACCTACCGGAATGTTTTTACTTGTACATTCAGCATGATGTGTAATGCATGCACGATAAATACATCATCTCCATATTTTGAGATATGTATCTAATATATGCATTATCTCTCGAGGGCTGACCGGGCTGGGTTTTTTCCGATAATAGAGCAAAGTTCTGAAAGAATTTTGAAAAAAAAATAAAGTGAACTTTGAAAGGAAGTGCAAGGCAATGACACTGGGTTACACATCGTTACATCTCCGACAGACTGTGTCATCGTCATAAAAACAAGTCAGCAGATGGCACTCATACAGTCCTAGTTATACATGTACACATCATAAATCATGGACATTTTATGCAATTACACGTGCTTAGCATTCGTTCACGTGAGTAACCCTATTCATTACTTCCACTGTACTTCTGCTCTAAAGAGTCTGGTCTCCAACGTCAGTCGTCAGTACGTCGACACGTATTATCTACATCTATCCCATAAATGTTTACGTACAAGCATTATTTGTATACATCTAAATAATATGTGTAAACGTCGAAATATTATGTACATACGTCTAAACATTAT
>NW_018408125.1:933-1217 GCF_002113885.1 Mizuhopecten yessoensis
TAGTATGTGTTTGCGTCTAAACATTATGTGTATACGTCTAAACATTATGTGTATACGTCTAAATAGTATATGTATGCGTCTAAACATTATGTGTATGAGTTTAAATATTATGTGTATACGTCTAAACATTATGTGTATACGTCTAAACATTATGGGTATACGTCTAAANAGTATGTGTATGCGTCTAAACATTGTGTGTATACGTCTAAACATTATGTGTATACTTCTAAACATCATGGGTATACGTCTAAATAGTATGTGTATGCGTCTAAACATTATGTGTA
>NW_018408125.1:1257-3334 GCF_002113885.1 Mizuhopecten yessoensis
GATATTATGTGTAAACGTCTAAACATTATGTGTATGCATCTAAACATTATGTATATACGTCTAAACATTATGTGTATACGTTAAAACATTATGTGTATACGTCTAAATATTATGTTTATACGTTTAAATATTATGTGTATACATCTAAACATTATGTGTATACGTCGAAACATTATGGGTATACGTCTAAACATTATGTGTATACGTCTAAATGATATGTGTATGCGTCTAAACATTATGTGTATATGTCTAAACAATATGTGTATATGTCTCAACTTTGTGTGTATATGTCTAAACATTTTGTATACTATACATTACATTTTGTATGTGTATTCGTTTAAACAATAAGGGTATACGTCTAAACAGTTTGTGTATATTTCTAAACAATATGTGTTTACATCTGCACATTATATATCTACATCTAAACAGTATGTTTAGACATCTACCTCTTAAATGTCTACACCTAAATATAAGGTATCTGTTTCTCCTCGTTTAGTGTCTACATTAAACACTCTGTGTCTACACCTGAACATTCAGGTCTACATCAATTATGTGGTTATATCTTTCCATTTCGTTTCTAAATCAAAACATGTATCTGTGTTTTACTAAAGATTCCGCGACGAGAAAGATTATAATATACATACATCTTTGTATTATTAATGATTCAATTTATTTTTGAATCGAAATAACATATTAGATCAAACAGCTATGATAATGTGATAACATCAGTAGACCTCGGAGAAGAAATAAAAGTGTTGGTGATGTATGTATCGTTATTGAAACAAACACTATGTATATTGTACAGTATAAATATCAAGGGTTATAAACAGGTTACTGATATGTAAGTGTATAAATACACAAAATTATACAATATATAAAACTATATATATGACACACCTGGTCACATAGTTAAATACACCGCCAAACATTATTATTGTCATGACAAAGGTTATTACCTCTACTTGTTAATGTTACTAGTTCTGTATTGCTTCTTGAACTACAATCCTCAACACAAAGTAATAACGGATTCAGTAACATCACATCCATCGATATTGCTTAACTGGTAAACACATGTCTAGCGTTGTTTATTGAATGTCATGAAAACTTAACAGTTATATGTTCTGTCATTGTGTTTAATATATTTGACCAGTTCTCTCTGACTAACGTGGTTCCTGTTCAACATGTGTAATGACAAACAACAATTGACTTACAAATGAAATGAACCTATCTAAGGAAATTTTTTGACCCATAAATCGGTTTGGCGCCACCGGGATCATCTTGTTCACGTCACCCCGAACTAGATATGGGGATTTAGCGAGGAAGACCTGTCCCCTAGCGTATCACAAACATGGCCCTTTTGTTTGAGGTCAAACACTATATACCTAATGTGTTGGATGTAAAAGTGAATCGGTGATTAATTCTACCCCGTATACCAGTACTGTCAATGTGTTAGTTGTTTAGCGAAACCCACCCCGTGCGGACTGACAGTCGCCGAGATAAATGACTTCTTTCATGTCGGTTGTTTCAGAAGCTTATCCCCTATTGTTCGGTGACAGGAAGCTGTAGAACAAGTCACAGAGAACGAGAGTGTTGGAGGCGGAGCGCAAACCCTAACGCGACGGTTTAATGATAACTTAGGTACATGTAAATGTGAGTTGTAGATATTTTGTATCTTTTTCAAATTAACTTATTTCTTACCCCGGAGGTAACCCAGTCTAGCATTCATAAACATTGCTGTAACGACACCCAATCTTACGCTGTACATACTGGCCCGGAGTCGAGGCACTGATGACATTAGCATGCGTGCAATTTTGACCTTAGTTCGCGACCCAAGCGATACCAAACACAAGAGAAAACACTCTCGACAACTTTCGCTCTAACTACACGATATTAAGTATTAACAGATATTTCATACCTGGCTAATGTTGAAAAACCGGCATTGCCGACACTGGCGACATATGTTGTTAGGTAAAACCGTTTGTTATTTGAGGAAATAGGCTGTATATTTACCAGCAGTGTGTACAACATATAAAGGTGACAGTGAATATTGTCAACCCGAGAAAACCATTGTCACCCT
>NW_018408126.1:0-631 GCF_002113885.1 Mizuhopecten yessoensis
CAAAAGTGTTGACGGACGGACGGACGACGGACACCACGCCATGGCTTAAGCTCACGTACCCTCGGGCAGGTGAGCTAAAAACGTTCCTTGTTCCTTGTTTTGCAGTGATAATGCTTACGTGTTACTGTGCCGTGTACTGCGCATCAACAATCAGACACATTACTTACAAGATAGTGGCTGGATTAGCTATGGATCACAAATTGCACTTCAATGTCCGTTACTGTACATGATCTATACACAAAAATGGCCCGTCTTAAGTACACTTAAAACAATACAAAAGTGCTGCTTTTATGATGGCAAAGTTTGGCATGCATATTCGTAATATTCATTATGGTATACAAATATGCGCATATTCCTCATATTTACTATGGTATTCATAAATGCGTATTTTCTTGATATTTTTTTTTATAATCATCACGGTATTCAAATATGCGCATATTCTTACTATTTGTTGTGGTATACAAAAATCTGTTACGATAATTCCAATCTGGAAGATTCTCGGTTTGGTTTATTTGGCGTGCGTGCGTGCGTGCGTGTGTGTGTATGTATGTATGTATGTATGTATGTATGTATGTGTGTGTGTGTGTGTGTGTATGTATGTATGTATGTATGTATGTATGTATGTATGTAT
>NW_018408126.1:667-797 GCF_002113885.1 Mizuhopecten yessoensis
TGTGTGTGTGTGTGTGTGTGTATGTATGTATGTATGTATGTATTATGTATTTATTTATGTATGTATGGATGGATGGATGGATGGATGGATGGATGCATGTTCCTTTATATATTGAGAATTTCTTTTAATA
>NW_018408126.1:1779-3312 GCF_002113885.1 Mizuhopecten yessoensis
TTGTCGCCATCATGTCTTGTGATATTATTCCATACCCAGTAATAAGCAGATCAATAATGAAATCAAATGCGGAAATATATTATTTATATGTGTGTGGTGGTCACACAATATACGTGATGATGACATCAATACCGGTAATCATGTTACCAGGAGATGCCGTTAATTTCGTTCAGCAATGACGGAAACGCAATACGAACCAATGTTAAGTATTAATTAACCTTTTGAAGGTTCTTCAATACATGTTTGTTTGCGTTTTGAGTTTTTATCGATGATATACATTTTCAATGATACGTTATGATACATGCTACGGTATGATACAATGATACGGTATGTCATGCATGCTGATCGAGCTTGTCATTTTAATATCTCTTGTTTAATTAATCAATTTCTATGTGATATTTTGATTGATTTCTATGAAAATCTGCAGTCGAACGAAATGATATGTTATACGATGTATTGATACGATACGCGTACATTTGGATGAAGTCAACTTTAATTTCGCGACCGGTTTTTTTTTAATTCCTAATATTCCAGACTCCTCTGATTACGGATTTCATGCTTTCTAGATAAATGTAACACACAAACTACTATGAACTAAGGTTTCAGTTTACGCTGAGGGAATGTTACGGACGTCCTTATGACTCCCTTGCTCGATCGTTTTAGTATCTAGACTTCCATGAGTAAAACATGATCATTTTGTATAACACTGTTACTACACGTACTACAGAACTTACTGAGACACGGCTACCACAGTTGGTAAATGTATCTCCAATGAATTCAACTTCCTATACAACGACAGCATCTGACGAATTACGGCAACGTTTCTTTTAAAATACTTTTCTAACATGATAGTTTTATTTTTCCTTTCTTTATTCTGCATAAAAAAAAGATATTTTGATAGGAAAGAAAGTATATCCTCAATATCTTATAATTGGCACAAACATGCCCAGTCCAGTATATAAAACCGCCTTTTGTATGGTAACTTTATGCAACTTCTTTCATATATACGATATGCTACTGATTCGTGTTTCAATAGGTGAAATCGAAAAGTTGTATGAGATAATTAAGTGTTCATTTCGCATTTCAAAAGAACAAATACAATTTTACACTGAATTTATTTAAAATTTTCATATTTTTAACTTCTTTTATTTCTCTAATCTTTTACTTTAAAATCATAATCTATGTTTTAAGTTGACAAAATGCTTGTAACTTTTTTATGTTAATTTTCATTTACCTGGATATGTAACAGAAAAGATCGGTGTGTTAGTTAGGATGACCATGACCGCTACAGGGGGTGAACCATCCCCCATCGGTACTTCAATTTTCGCCCCTGGGCATCTTCATTTCAGTAAAGCCAGACCCCACGCCGTACATCGCCTGTACTGGATCTTATATTACGTAAACGATTCAGCTATCTTTTTTGTCAGCTCGAGTTTCCTCTGGCCTTAATATATCTATATGTCAAAATGTTATGGCTAGAGGAAACTCAAAGCAGAGGGGTATAAAAACAATTTATTCGTAGTACATACACTG
>NW_018408127.1:0-797 GCF_002113885.1 Mizuhopecten yessoensis
TGACCTTTGACCTTTACTTTTGAAAATATTTGTCCGGGGCATATCCTCGGTACTATTTCACATGGAATCACAGATTATCCAGATTTGGTTTACAAGGACATCTTGGGATGGCGGAGTGCAGGAAGTAGGTCACTATGACCTCACTGTCATCTATATTTCCTGATATAAGTGTACTGTTTGTTGAATATGGAAATCATTACCGGTGGGGGACTTTGGATTGCCTTGCAATACTTTGCCTTGTTTCATTTGAGCTACCCAAACGTTCTAAACATGATACCGGAACATCTTGTTTTAATTAGATTGTCCATAAATACCATCTAAAAAGGAAAATCTGTAAATGAATAGCTATAAATATCGGTACACTGTCGTAATGATCAAACTATGCCCCTCTGACACGATGCTGCCTATAGCAATCAACTTGTCGCCCGCAACTAATACATGGTCGGTAGATTTTGCAAGGCTGCAATGGACTTTCTTCGATAAGGAAAGGAAGTTTGAAGAATACTGTGCATACTGTTATCTAATCGATTTATGCTGCTTCATATACTCATGTTATACATTTCTTTCTAACTCATCTCCCGGAAGAAGTAAAATTATATTTTGACAGAAGTGATTGGATCCGAAAATCACTGTCCTTATTTATAAAATAATATTCAAATTAACAAAATAATTTATAAAAACTGATGAAATTCATCATCTAGACTAAGAAGCTCAACTGACATCTATAAAGGTAGTGCAGTGCACGAGTACGAGCCGGAAACTGGGGATGAGGTCATGAGGGAGGGTGAGTTCCTGGT
>NW_018408127.1:2939-4739 GCF_002113885.1 Mizuhopecten yessoensis
GTGATTAAATTTACTATTAAAAAAAAGGCTATCTAAAAAGACCATCTTCCGGTACCATACTTGTTTGTGAAACATGTTTCTTTCCATTTTTATTTGAAGTTATTGCCTGTATTTGCTCTCTGCATATATAGGGAATTATTTTGAAGTTTAAAGTTTTTGATTGTCGTATTCAATGCGAATTTTCCCTGCGGTAATGGTATCTAAGACTTGATCACTACTTCCAGTAATCCGGCACTAGTGAGTGGTCATGTGTGAGCCATACAATCCACACTAAGAATAAGCACTACAGAGCTATAAGATAAATTTTATATATTTCTTATCATTTACGACGTGTTAACATTACAATACAGATACGTCCGTATTCATTATAGGACATGGTAGCCACGTGCACGGGATCGATATCTCTCGTGAATTCTCGTCGATCCCAGGCGACAAGTTTGTGAGTCTGGAAGAAATCAAAGCTGACAATTTGAGCGATTCATATGAACCGTTTCAAGTTTCGGAGTCTCTAATACAACTAAACTATTGAAAGAAACACCTTCGTCTTCAGCGGTTCTCGCTTTATAGTAATGTGGACGTAGCACTACCTTGGTCTGATTGCATCGCAGGTGTCGTCGATGTAGCAGAAGACGCTTGCCCTTCTGGGACGCCTGGTCCTATTCTCTTTGCACTTCTTCAAGGGCCTCCATGTAAATGTGTACTGTGTTCATGCTTTGCCCTAATTTTACCAGGTTTTTAGTTTAAATTACGTTCCTGTTGACACATAGGTATCTTTGTACTGTAGTGGAAAAAAAATGAAGTGTCAATGTTATGTGAAATGTAGCACTCAGATCAATTAACAACGAAGCTTCTTACATTTTTCTTGAGTAACAGGGTTTATTAGTTTCAAATATATCATCAGAGACATCTACATCTGACAACTAAATATTTGAAAATAGGAAATAGTCTTCCCTACCCTACTAGATTGACATTATGATAGAGCAGGGAAGGGTATTTCATAGTTTGCTAATTTACGCATCAGAATGACTGTGCACGTGTACAGATTTATATCAAAACGCCAATTCAAGAGGTAACATAGGATGATACATACAGTGCAGTAAGATGCACTATACAGTACACTATATGTATCGGTATACTGAATACAATTCAGCATATGGCAACATGTAGAAAGCTGTGTTCATGTGTAACGAGGTCAATGTCTAGTGAGCTTTGCCAATGTGTAACGAGCTGTGTCATGTATAGTGAGCTGGGACATTGTGTAGCGAGCTGTGTCCATGTGTAGTAAGCTGTGACATTGTTTAGTAAGCTGCATCCGTGTGAAGTGAGCTGTGTCAACGTTAAGCGAGCTATGTCAATGTGTAGTGAGCTGTGACCATGTGTATTGAGCTGTGTCAATGTGTAGTAAGCTGTGCCAACAAGTTGTGGGATATTCTAGGCTGAAGTCGCTCAGTTGGTGAGAGCGTCCGTCTTGAGTTCGAAGGTTCCCAGTTCGAATCCCGGTCTGCCGTTCCACTTATTTTCCTGTTACATACACGTGTGTGGTGATATTTATGTCCATTGTATGTATACATGTAGTGAGCTGAATACACACACGTGTTGTGAGCTATATATACATGTAGTGAGTTATCTATATATGAGGTAAACTATCTTTAAATTTAAATGTTTATATATATATACAGTGAGCTTTCTTCACATGTATGGAACTTTCTACGTATGTACGGGGTTATCTATACATGTAGTGCGCTATCTTTATACGTAGTAAATTATCTTAACATATAGTGAGCTATCAGTATATATGGA
>NW_018408128.1:0-797 GCF_002113885.1 Mizuhopecten yessoensis
GGGATATCCTTATAATTGAGGGGCTCACCAGAGGATAATTCCAGAACAATATTGTACTGCGCTCGGTTTTAAAGGGTTCACACAACTAATTCATTTACTATATGTTATTACCAAACATTTTAGCTAATAAACTAGTGATAACTGTCTAGATTCATAAATACATACCTTGCGAAGGCTACAAAATGACTTTTTTGGTAGGTTTAGTGACATATTGGAGTGTCACAGCGGCAAGAAGTTGACAACCGGAAGTTCACTGTGCAAATCCGCACATACATAGAGTATATTTTTCAAAAGTTAAATACCTGAACATTTCATTTATCTAAAAATCTGTCATCAGTTCCTTATTAAACTCCTTCAGTGACCCAGTAGCCGGAACTTATTTCAGATAGGAACTACAAACGCAAATTGCTGATTGGCTGATTGAGTTGTGCGAGTCCTTAATAATCAATCCAAAGCTTACAATTCTCTATGTAATCAGGGGCGGATACAGGAATTTATTTACGGTGTTAATACCCAAACTTAAACAATAAAACTTAATTCAGCCACATTTTTCGCGCTTAGAATTCTATATATATATAAAATGTTTATATATAGAGGAGACCAGGGCTGGTTCGGTCCCGGGGTAATTCGACCGGTGCAAGTCGTGAAGTCGCCGGGTAAATCTGTTTCGTTTTATGTGCGTTTTTATCACATAACCTACATACATAAGTACACGTCTAAATTACTAAATTGTTTTTAATAACCTATTCAATCAACCACGGACTTAGATCATCTAATCTAATTCCGTGATTCAATTA
>NW_018408128.1:2655-3548 GCF_002113885.1 Mizuhopecten yessoensis
CCTCAATTTTTTTCTGGATTGAATGTTACTAACCAAGTTTGGGACCATGCATAACCGTTTGGATTTCTAGATATGAAGAGGGTGATTTTAACAAAGAAGTATCGTCTGCAAAAAGACGAGAGGTTGATTCAAACACATCAGCAATATCATTAATATAGATAAGAAACAAAAGATGTCCAAGAATCGAACCCTGAGGAACACCTGCTTCAATGAAACCTAAGTAGGAGTAAGAATAATTCAAAAAGACTCTCTGGTGCCTCTGAAATAGGTCATTTTCATACAATTCCCCTGAAATTCCATAGGATTTTAACTTAATCATCAAACCCTTATGCCAAACCCTATCAAAAGCCTTAGAAATATCGCAGAATACCATACATACATGTTTTTTTTCTTCTAGAGCAATACAGATGTTATGATAAATTTCAATGAGCTGATATACAGTAGAATGACCAGGCAAAAAAACCAGACTGGTGCATATAAAAAAGGGGGTTTTCAATAAAATAATTATGCAAGTATTTGAAAATTACCCTCTCAAACACTTTTCCAACTGTAGATAATAAGGAAATTGGCTTGTAGTTAGAGGGAGAATGCCTGTCACCTTTTTAAACAGTGGCATAACTTTGGCTGTTTTCCAAGAGATTGGGTAAACACCAGACGATAAAGACTTATTAAAAATGATTTCAAGGGGAACACAAACTGTTTCTGGTGTGTTTCTAAGCATATGGTGACTGATTCCATCCTCACCCGAGGCCTTACCAAGCTTCAATATCTGTAAAATATCACGTATTTCATTATTATTGACTCTAATTACCTAAGACTCTTGTCAGTTTTTGGCTCGATGAGAGGATCCGCAGTATTTCTGTCATCTACACGAGTTATATTACAAAAATAGT
>NW_018408128.1:4508-6203 GCF_002113885.1 Mizuhopecten yessoensis
GTTAGGAACGTATCTGTAAAACGATTTCAGGCAGTATCAACTGAATCACAATTTAAAAAAAAGTTCATTCCAATTATAATCAGAAATAAGATAATTAAATCTGTCAAAATCCGCCCGCTTATACAGCCAAATTTCTCGCTTAAAAATAGGTTTGACAATACAGGGAATATCAATTCAAGCAATACAACCATCATGGTCACTCCATGATTTGTCTATAGTTATAACAGATGAATCAATACAAGAAAGCGAGTCGGTTAGAAGTATAGGATCAAGAAGACTACATCGAGTCGGTCCAATACGAGTTGGTTCATTGATAACATTTGACATACTAAAGGAATTAATAATATCTAGAAAAACATGGTTACGAAATGCAGTGAACGAGTCGACATTAAAATCACCCGTGATTAAAACATTTGGTGAAATATCTAGAGCATGGTTTAAAGACGTACGTAAATTTTCCCAAAAAGGTGAAACAGAATGTTCAGGTCTGTAGGCCGAAACAATAACCAATACAAAATTTGGTAGAGTGATTTTCAACCAAATAATCTCATCACCTGGATATCCTAATTCCAGCAAACGGTCAACTTTTAAAATATTATTGATATAAACCAGAACACCACCTCCAGCAAAATTTCTATCAAGTCGAAAAGGTACATGAAAACCAGTTATAAGTAAGTCATCTGTAGAGACCTGATCATCTAAATGAGTTTCAGTTAAGCATATAATATCATATTCACCAGATATATCCTCTATGTAGTCCACTTTATTCCTAACACTTCGTATATTAAGGTGAAATATTGAAAGCTCTCCACGCCCCGGACCAGGATTGGACTCGATGTCCATATGCTGTAATAATAGTAGACAAGAGTATAGAGAACTCAATGTTTTGAAAGCATGAACAGATTAAAAGGTTTAAATGATAGATAAACCACGATACATAATACCGACCAAGGTCGAACACCCTTATAAATGAACCTAACCTAAAAGAAAACAACTTAAACGACTTCAATAAAAGGTACCGATCGCTATTCTGTGACACATATAAGAATTACCCATTGTCAAATACGTAACAAATTTGACCGATAAAACGGCGAGTCGGTACCATCATTCTAGGACAACGTACAATCCAGCAAAAGATCTTGATCATATTTTACATGTGAATGAAATCATAATCATAATCCAAGAGAATAAGACAAAGTAAATGAACGGAAGAAGACGAGGACTAGGCATTACAAGAGGGATTGGAGTGGGTGGAGGGGATGTGTATGTGAGAACAGTGCAGAAGAGAGATAGGGGATCATGCTACGTGTAGAGAGTAAGGTCCTGTAACATTTCAATGGGTAAGTACAATAAACCAGGAACAAAATGTTCAGTAATAACTGAGAATTGAACACAAAAACACTATGTACAAATAGACAGAAGCAAAACGCTATCAAGATGAAAGATGTTTGCTTAGGGTTCATATACATGATACGTCGGGGAATTATGGATGTCTAATGATAATATGAAAATATTTTATGCCGATGAATAAAATACAATATTAAATTAATACACAAAAAAATAATAATAGGATATTACAACAAACATGTATAAGGTATATTTTTTTTTAAAGCAAAGACATAGTACTCCACTACAGTTGTACACACCGATTTATATCTAGGCACGTACAACTGTGACCCCCCCCACACCCCCCAC
>NW_018408128.1:6239-12863 GCF_002113885.1 Mizuhopecten yessoensis
CACACACCAGACAGCACAAGCGATAATCTTATCCACTATTGCATACTTTCAACTGATTCAATAGTTCATCACATCCAGTGCTTCTTTACTTTCTCCTTTACGTTCCAGGCCTCCTTAATACGTTTCCGCTGCGCTGTCCAAGCCGGGAAAGACCCACTACATGACTCTTGATAATTATTATAAGTTTGGTTTTGAAGGTGTATACATATTTTCAGACTAGAAACTAATGCTCTACGCATGCGCAGGTTCTGGTACAGTTACAGGTTATGAACTGTATAGCTATACAGAGATTTAGACTTGTGTAAACATATGGATACGGACGAATATAAGCTAATAGTAACGATTAACATACTTGACATGGTATGTGATAGTGATTTAAGTCTTAGCACCAATTTGAACAAGAAGAAGAAGACACACACTCACGGATTCCACTGAAAACAACAAAAAATGACTACGTGTGTGTTTTGATTTTTAACAATGATAAAGTACCACGTCTTTTCAAATGAAACAATTGTCTCTCATTAATAAACTGGTAATAAAGCTTACAAAAATGTATTTTGAGATTTGAAAGAAAAAGGAGCAATAATTAATCGATCAATTACACGTAACCAGAATGAACATTATATAGACAGTATACATATATATGTATAATTGTGAGATCAACTGTTATTTTACACTGTACCTCTATATTATACGCATAAATGACTAGTTGGTATGTAAGCAAATAAGTATTTGCAAGCACTTGAAAAAGATCATTTGTACAAGTTTGAATATAATTTGTAAAAAAAAATGTGTAGTAGTCCGAAAAAGTTATTATATGTTAGTGCGTTTTGAATATTAATTTGTCTGTTTTTGTCGTTATAATAAAGCATAGATTGTTTTCGAACGACTATCAAACATAGGGATTCTAGGAAAGTGGGCGGCGATTATGTTATAACTAAATTTATGTTCAAAATCATGTCAATTGAAATTAGCTTCTTTTTCGTTGCAGTTTTCCGGAATAACCAAGAAAAAAGAAAACAACTAAATATTGAATGAGCTAACACTCGTATAAATAATTGGTCTCAAAAGCCACCAGGTATCACCGCAGCAGAGCTTCTGTATTTCATTTTTGCCGGGGGTAGGGGACGGAGCGCTATAGGATAGTAACATGGGGGATACAGTCCAATTACGCACCTAATTGTAATGTTATTGAATAATTTGTCACTGTAGTTCTTTCCAAAATAGTGCATTTCTTTCGCCGCCCGCATTAAAGTCAAATTCAAAAAGGTAGATGCTCGGATATAAAGCAAACTTAACTCTATTTGGTCATTGAACCACGTAGTGACGGACGTATTAATAAAAAAAATAAAAAAATAAGACCATATTACACGCATCAAGGCATACGCATTAAACGATAAAAGCGTAAGAATTAAGCAAAGTTTACATGTATAACGATTTAAGAATCACATATTTAACAGTTTGATAGTTTTTCGTTAAAATACGCAAATCACAACAACAGAAGTTTAAAATTTGCCTTCCGTTTTTCTGTCTACAGTAAAGGTTAAAAACAAAACCCCACATATGTCGGGTACAACTCTGATCGCAATTGTAAGGATTCAGTCTGAAACAGGGATGAATGATCATTTTTTATGTAAGCTTAGAAAGGTGCAACACGCATGCAGGCCTGTAGCGACACATCCTCTTTAATAAGAAAATAAAATACAACATTTCATATAGCGCCCTATCTAGCTAACATAAGCCACTCTAAAGCCCTTTACAGTACGTAGATATACAATAATACAATTAGCATATACATTAATCAATACAATTTTGAGGATTCGTTGGAGCTGCCTTATCAGGCGCTAACTACTAATCCTATATGTATGTGTTCTGTTTGTAGTGGGACCTCGCTTCCAACGGCATCAGTTATAGTGCCACCTCACTTGAAAGCTTCAGCACATATACCGCAACATCCACCCCAGACCAATTTATACTCCATGGACCTGGGTTGTTGGAGTTGTTGGGGGTTGTTGGATTTGTTTGGGCAGGAGAAAAAACACTTTCTCTGAATATCCATGCGTACGACGACTTCGCGGATCGAACCCCGGCCGCCTGCGTGGAAGGCCGGAGTGTTAACAACTCGACCAGTCCGCCCTTAAGAGAAACGGAAGAAATGGTGTCCACTTAAATACCCTCCCCCATCACCCCCCCNTCAATCCCAAATATTCAACGAGCTTACGTTTTGAAATATTGTTATTTGTGCTGTATGAAAACGCTCACATTATAAGGGAAACTGGCAAACATCCTCTCAGGGATGCCCACATATGCTAGATTATCAACAATCTTAACACGGAGCAAATCATTTTTCAAAGAGCTGCACCATGAGTGAATTTGCAACACTGGATATAGGTTTGAAAGTTCTCATTGTAATGTCTAACGAATTCCGAAGATGGAAACTCGATCGAAGAAAAGAGGAGTTGCTCGAGGAGAGTCTGAAATAAAGGAATATTGTAATCATTTTGTTTCCGCAAATTATGCCGATTGTTGTTACCCACTGTATTTGGTAAAAGGGCAGATAAATAGTCGGGGGTTAAATAGTTTTTCATTTCATATAACATATTTAACTTTCGCCTTTATCTCCTCTCTGATAGTGTGTCTAGTCCCATTTCAAAATATACTGAATCATAATTTGTATACGAAGGCAGTCCTGTTATAACTCTAGCCGCCCCTCTTTGTGCTTTCCCTAATTTCTCAGATTCAAAAGCAGTGCAATCATCCAATAATTCACAGGCATATTAAGAAACAGGTAAAATAAAATATTTATATATATATAATCTTTAAAGGTGAATCTCTTAGACATGTATTTGAGTTTTCGTAAAATATTAATCCTTTCCATTACCGAACTATAAACTTTCTCAAGATGATTCCCCCATTTTTGTATTTGAATTTAAATTGATGAGAACAGTCTGTATTTCGTAAGATGAACAAGCAGAATAACCTGGTGATCGGGTATTAAAGGAATATGTTTATATATATATAAAAAGAGAGAAAAGGCACGGGTATTGATCCTTGAGACAATATTACCTAGGTCTGGATGTGAATGTCCAATTCAGACTTTTTGTTGGCGCTGCTGGTTAAGATATTTTCAAGCCAATGCATAAAAAAATCCCTCAAATTCCATACGCTTCCCACTTTGCTATTATGCCCCTGTTCCAAACACGATCAAACGCTTTTTATATGTCTCAAAATTAAAACAATTATGTTTTCTTTCATCTAAAACAATATAAATATTATAGTAAATTCAACAATATGGTATACAGGATAAAGACATGGCATAAAACCTGACTGATGTCGATAAAACAAGCGATTTTCCAAAACATAAGTAGGCAAAAAATGTTCTTCTTTATCAGCTTATCCCTGTATAGAAAAATGAAAGGGTTTAAGTTGAAAAAGAAAAAGAAAAAAAAAGGTACTTTTTTAGACGCTTTCACTTCCGGAACACCTGGTCTTAATCTCTTGTACGCATGTTTACCGTAGTTTTATCGATTTTAAGCTCGAATTATTGTTTTGTTGACACTTCGTATATTATTTTTTCCTGTACAGTAATACGTGTTTCCGGTAAAATAAATAATAACAAGGTTTACTTATTTTTAGTTATTGATTTAATATGGTTTACTTCTAGCTATATTTAAATCGTTCAAACATGACCTGCTGTGATCCAATGCATGTTGTGATCTTAATTCACAGGTACTAGCCTCGTCTATCAATACACCTATAATCGATTATATTATAGGTGTATTGACAGACGAGGCTAGTACCTGTGCTTATTTGAGGTCACAAAAGCGACAAAATGCACCCATTGCAATATCTCGGGTCTTGATATTTTCACTCTGCCTCCTGCTCAACCTTCTGTTTCCTGGCGACTTTCTTGACAATTCTTCACCTTTTGTCTTGAAGTTGAACATTCACCAAAGTGTGAAAGGCATCGGGTTCCGTCCCCAATCCAGGACATACTAAAGCCCTTAAAATGGTAGTTGTTATTCCCTGCCTAACGTCAGCATTTAGGGCAATCACAACATACAATTTTCTAACCCGTTTTCAGTATTATGTGACCGGGCGCCATCGGCATGGTATTTCATTTGTTACTACACATGTATACAAAAGCAAAATTTGGATGTATTATCACGCAGACTTCAATACATTATGACCAAAGGGTTAAGTATCTAAGGGTGGGGTTATCCCCAAGGTCATCCTGGAAGCATATATGCATTCATCTCTTTATACTCAGCAATTGTATATATGGTTATATGGCGGGGATCTCAACCATTTCCAAGTAGTACACTTTTTTGGCCCCACTGTTTGTACAGTTTTAAATCCCTCCCTCCCATGAATGCTTCCGACCAATTATGATCGATATCCATGGCATAGTTCTAGCCAAATTGCCCCGTTTTGGCCCTGCCATTTGTACAATTTTGAATCCCCACCACCTAGGGATGCTTCCAGTCAAATTTAGTTAAATTCCAATGAGTGGTTAAGAAGAATAAGTCGTTTAAAGAAATTGTTGACGGACGGACGCCACGGTATGGCATAAGCTCACCTTGGTCCTTCGGACCAGGTGAGCTAAAGTCTTTCAAACACAAAACAAAACGTATTCTTCATTGAAGCTGGAGAAGGAGGGTTCTATCCTTGACCTATTATTTCTTTTTAGTCAATGATATTGCTGATGTTCTACGCTCGGTCTCTGATCTTTTTGTGGATGATGCTTTATCTATGAATACATACCACTTAACGACAGCTCTGTATTGTAGGTAGAAGGGAAACAACTCCCAATACACTATCGCTAATTCCAATCGTGGGAATTAAGTTTGCATTTTAAAAATAGATACGGAAATATTTGGTATTTGTATCGAGCTTGCTAGATGTTTATGAGCAAAATCAGGAAATAGCACAGCATTTAAATATGAACCATTTTTAATGACAGAAGCAAATGCCCGTGGGATATATGTTTCCATTTTCAGTGAAATAGTTTTTCTTTCTCTTATTACCGAATATGGAATGTAACCAGATGAATACAAATACAAGGTGCCGCAAGTGTTAAAACAGGTTAAGGTCACTTAAAAAATATTAATACTTGAAAGTAACAGAGACTACTCATGATTGGTAAACAAGAGGTCTGATGGGCCTGCATCACTCACCACTTGCAACCTTACAGTGGGTCAAGGTCAAATTTATCTATATGAACTAAATCAAGCTTCAAGCTAAATATCATAACCTATGACTATTGGTCATTCAAAAGAAGCTGTTAAAAGGATTTCAACATGTTTGACCTCAACATTGAAAGTCGAGCAAGGCCTTTCAGTTACAGTAACAAAGATGGTAGTCCTTCATCGTAGCATGCCCATAATCCTGGGCCTTTTGGTTGTTTCAAACATTTGACTCCAGTGACCTTCAAAGGGGTTTACTTCAAACAAACCTAGTACCAGCATGCTACTTTATAGATATATCACACTGGGCCTTTTGTTTACTTAGAAATTGTTAAATTGTTTTTTATCATTCGACACCTGTGACATTGAAATTTGGTCAAGGTCATCCATTTGAACAAAATTGGTAGTCAAGTCATCACACCATGCTACTGGCAAAATATTCAGAATTTGTTTTTAGCATTTTAACATATATGACACCAGTGTCTTTGAAAGTGGGCCAGGTGAGCTAGAAAGTTTGTTTTGCTGTTCATTTCATATCTATTATTTCTCATAAAAGTTCCCTAAGGTATGGTTTGCTTTTCAGCAAATAAAATGAGTTGTCAAAGATGTAGTCAAGCCAGTTTCCAAAACTAGTTTTGAAAAGTTGTAAGGTGATCATTAATACGCTTTTACCTATGACAAATCAGATTCCACCCAATAAAACCGATACCTTTCACAATGTGGCAGATATGATTAGTGAATGGAACTTCAGCTGCATTCATTGCCACAGATTTTCTGTTGTTTTCTTACTACAAAATCTTAAAAAGTGCTGGTACCGTCATACTTGTGAAATATATATATCAGTTAGCAATAAGCTATTGGGACAGCCGTCTTATAATTGTCCACATGTTATTTGAATTGTACCTATAATTGCCTTTTTTTAATCTCAGCCAAGTGGTGAATATTTCACTATGTATATATAGTGACGCATGTATAATTTAATCTCCTGAATGGCAAAGTTAGTGACAAGTACAAGTACATGATTGAGGCAGTCTACACTCTACATACACGCAGGCACAGAGCTGGTGATTGTTTTGAAACCAAGATAAATAGATGCAGGTGGTTAAGACATTGGGAATATTTTTTCGGTAATATTTGTAGATTTTAATCTGTGCATAAAGCTATCAAAATATGATAACTTAAAAAAGAAATAAAGAGTGATCTCCCTTGGGTACTCCCCACGATGTGGATGATTTATTCACATTTTCTAAACAAGTCAATAAAGTGTCTGTCTATCTGTTGGACTTGGCTACACGTTCCAACTCATCCTTCTTCTTGATAGCATGGGAGTTTGAGGATCCCTGAAAGGAACAACACACAATAAGTAAAATTAAGAGAAAAATATGTCAACCAAGCTCTAGTATCAAAAGTCATGTTTAAATATCCAAGGTTTTCTAAA
>NW_018408129.1:0-7696 GCF_002113885.1 Mizuhopecten yessoensis
AGTAAAAGTGTCCTTCTGATTGGCACATATGCCACAGCATAGTAGATTGAATGTTACGTGGTCGGTAATTTTGTAGAAATCTCACAATACTGAGGTTCTAATTAAACGACGCTAAAAGGATTACAGCGGAAGGAAACGGATCTAAAATGGAAATACAAATTTAAACCCCGTTAAATCATGGCGGTTTCATTATGAACATAATAACAACGGTGGAAATCATCCAACGATATTATCCCAATTAATCAACATTAATGTTGACACTCCATCCGAACAGATGTAGAATATAAAAACTGAAAACACCAGAACCCCTTTTCACCTGGTCATATAAAATAGCAAAACAAACGCTATTCGTTTCCGTGTAAAATTAGCGTTCTCTGTATAAACGCTATTATACACTCATGTAAATGATAAAACAGACGCAACATTTCTCGGTGTAAAATTAGCGTTCTCTGTCTTAGTGCTATAATTAATAATAAACAGACGCAATAGTTCTCCGTGTAAAATTAACGTTCACTGTATTAACGATATTATCAATGATAAAACATACACTACAGTTCTCCGTGTAAAATTAGCGTTCTCAGATTTCTAATGGGTACCAGTGTACTTATATTTTCTATTTATTTCAGAGCAGAATTATTGATGGATTGCCTATCATTTTCCAACACCAGGTCTCTTTTTTAAACTCTTTTAGACATAACGTTATTGGCATTTTAAATTACGCCCGAACGTGAGGTAGTAATTGCAGGAGAACATTCGAGTATGTTGCATATTAACATTTTACAAAAACGTGGCGGGGGGGNACGTAGGACAACACGAGAGACATGATTGTGCGAAGCCGAGGCAGATAATGAGCGAACATCTAACAGATACCATTTCCTGTATAGACAAGGACCAATACATAGTTAATTACGCTTTCCGTATACCGCGCGGAAATCTGTAATTTTCACATCTCAACTCGGCGCACTTTCGGTTGTCACCTAATAACAGAACTCAATCTAACATTCTTTTTAGAAGTACGATTTAAAAATGAATTTCATTCTATGCTTTATAGATAAAGCCTAACACTTAGACACCTAGACTGCCACCCTCGGTAGTGACCGACTAATAGCAAGCTTTAATCACCTGACGACCTCAGGAACCGGCCACTTACTAAGAGACCAATGTATAGAAGTGACGCCAAGTCCCCTGAGATTTCACAAAAACAATTACAAGGTGTCCAACGGTCTCCCATAATAGAGGCGCCAAGTATTCCACAGATCGTCTACACACTCAGCAGTATTCCTGGGCTATTTCTGGACCGAGAGTGTCAACTCGCTCTCTAAACTTCTTGCGTGCAAGCATTCCAGAACTTCGAGTAGTTCGATAACACTCTAGATTCTATAATTGAACGAGAGAGAACAAGTTGGCATGGAAAAGCTAGGACAAGCTTGTTGATTTGTCAATGTTGAATTTCAAATAGATAGCTAATTGAGTAATCAAGTGCTGATATGATTATTGGCACATGCCTATTGAATTTCCATTCGGACGCGGTCAGTGTAAGGAAGAGCCGACAGTGACTGCCCGATGTACAGACCGCGTTAGTGGCGGCGAGTAGCGCTCTAAAAATCTGTTTTGGAGCCTGAACTAAATGAGGGAAACGTGTGATTTTGCTCCGTAGTTTAAACATACATCTAACAGTACGGACAACTATGTAATTTATCAGATATGTTTTTATAATGATCTGCTGGTTGATGCGCTGTGTGATACCACAAAAGGTAAGGGGTTAGAAAGGTTCGCTCTACCTCTTCATGATTCCACTATTATATCTCCTGTGACCGCAATGTGACGTTTCATCTGGCGCAAAATGAAGTCACCACGCTTTGCAACTTTTAAAGAGGCTCCACCCTTTTGCAATTAACCAGCAAAATTCGTTGAAACTTTCACAAAATGGTTATGTCCCTATGTAGAGGTGATTTTATGAAAATCTAAGCATTCCGATAGAATTTTGGTCAATTTTGATATTTTCCCATTTTTGGTGTGTGGCATTGTTCGGAACAATAACAACACGATGAAAGATGAAAATAAGCATTGCTTGTCAGCCCTACACATATTTTATTTATCACAAAATATATAAACCGTTATACAAAGCCATTTTTTTTTATTGAAATTGTATGGATAAAAGTGTTTATCCATACACTACAGGCAAACAGGATACAAATGTTCATACCAACAAAACCCAGTGAAAATGAACGAAATATACACAATGGCTTTATAATTTATTTATTTTACATTTTACAATACCTTTTATCCTGATGATAAATGTCTTCCTTGAAAAAAAATCGGAACTTTTTGCAGAGGGATACAAGTTACACAATGACAGTTATCTTATATATCAAAAATGATGGAAATAAATTGAAATTATAATATCGAAATTGACAATTTATTGTTCTTTTATGGAAACCAAATAACTTTCAATCATGCACTCTTAGGACATCGTTAGTATGCCGTTCTCACGTGTACACACACATGCATTTTCATAGGGATCTTGATATATTACAAAGCACTATTTACACAGAGTACTGCATTTTGTAAAAAAAAAAAGTGATTAACTCGACAGAGTGTAACTCGCTCGACAGCAAAAACCGTGACGACCTCAAGCTTGTGAACTGGTGCAGGCACATGGTACATGCATGAGATCGGTACACGAAACACATCAGTCTGCATTCCATGCGGTTCACATATAAGACCTTTTTGAAGTCGTCTAGTCTCTTGTCAGTGTCTTTCCGTGAGTCAATTTATGTCTTTGTATCGGAAGTTGTATTTCTGAAGTACGTATGATTACACATTTCTCGATATCGGGTGTTGACATATCATCGTCACGCATGTGTACTATTGTTTAACCGGTGTTACTTTGATTTTCAAATTCAAATTCATTTATTGACTTTGAGCTTTACAGCTCATCAGTATGTACACAATACATATAAATACAGTGGCAGACACTGCAATAACGCAGTGGAGAATGGACAAAAAAAGCATGTAGTTACATATATTTTAACATTATATCATGCTATTCCTCAACTGGGTGGCATCATATATATATTTACTTAACATAGTTAATTCTTTAACGTTCGTTGTGCTTAATAATTGAATCAGCTTGAAAACAGATGGTTTTTTCCAGTAGTACAATTTTATACGTCTTTCTCTTAAAACTTGATAAAATGGACAAATGAACAAAAAATGGTATTCGTCTTCAATATCTTCAGAGTTACAAATTCTGCATATACGTTCATTTCTTACAATGTTTCGATATCTCCCAGTTTCAATATACAGCGTATGCGCTGATAAACGTAACCTAGTTAGAGCAATTCTATTTCGCTTTGGAATATATTTACATAAATATTGTTGTAATGTTAAATTATCAACTAAATGTCTATACAAAAAACATTTCGAGGAATTCTCTAATAATTCAAACAATTCTTGCCGTGCGTTATCAAAGATTCTCTGTTTAATAATTGGCAGGGCTTCAGACGAGTTCACATTATTTTGATTCAGCCACACTTCGCCAAGACCGAGTGAAAAAAGTTTGTCTTTCACAAAAGTTACCCAATTAAAAACAGTATTTCGCTTTGGCATATACATGAGTTCATCATAGGCAGTTTTAAGAACACAGTTCTTAGTATTTAAAAGCTTGAACCAGTACTTAATTAAATTATAGTGTCTGGTATGTACAATCGGAAATCTACCCAATTCAAAATAGATCATTACATTACATGTTGACTTCTTAACACATAATATCCTTTTGCAAAATTCCAGGTGAACTTTCTCAATATCTATGCCTTTGCACGAGCCCCATACCTCAGATGCGTAACACAGTATACTGGTAACATATGTGTCAAAAAGTTTAATCAAAGTATGGCAGTTTAAATTCATATTTTTACATTTTGTATATAAGGCAAATACTGACTTTCGACCTTGCCCGGATAATTGCTTTTGTACAATATTAAATTTATTGTTCCATTTAAAATCAATACCTAGATAAGTAAACTGTTCAACGACTTCTATTTTTTTTCTATCGAAGAACCATTCCTCGTTATTTCGTAAGCGGCCTCCATTTCTAAAGACAACAATCTTAGTTTTTGCCGTATTAACGGTCAATTTCCATGAGTTCGCATATATAGACAAACTATTTAACATATTCTGTAGCTCATTGGCTGATTCTGCAAGTAGCACCAAATCATCCGCATACATTAATAAAAAGAGACTGAGTTCTCCAAAATCATACGGTTTAACACCGTTAGCAATAAAGTCATTTTCAAAGTCATTTACATACATTGAAAACATAATTGGGGATAAAATTTCCCCTTGGGCGAGACCCATGTTGTTTGCAAAAAAATCGGAACATCTTCCCTTAGATGAGACACATGTCTTAACTTTTTTATACATGGCTTTCAAAATTGATAACAGCCTTCCTCGAACTCCTAATTTTGACAATTTATACCACAATTTACAACGATCGACGGAGTCGAACGCTTTCTTATAGTCAACAAAACAACAATATAAACGTTTACTATCATTTAGAGATTTTGTAATAATGGCATGAAGCGCGAAAATGGCGTCAACCGTACTTGTTCCAGGACGAAAACCAAACTGTGCATCTGTGATAATGTCATTCGACTCCGACCAGTCTACTAGTCTTTTATTCAGTACAGATGTAAAAAGTTTCGCCATACAGCTCAGGAGACTTATTCCACGATAATTATTAGGATCGTTTTTATCACCTTTTTTAAACACCGGGACCATCACCGCTTTAGACCATTCTTCAGGGAAACATCCAGAGTTAAATACATTATTAAAAATAGTATGTAAGGCTTGTAGTAAAATGTCACCAGCTTCAATAAAATATTCGTTTAGTAAACCATCTAGACCATGCGCTTTTTCTCGTTTTAGACGCTTGATAGCACATTTAATTTCGTCTGTAGATATACTACGGTCAAGTTCATCAAACACAGTGTTCCTATCAACATTTTCTTCTACATAATCATTATCCGACGGGTCGAGATTCGTGGCTACCTCCTTGAAGTGATTAAAAAATTCATCCAACGACACATTTGAAACAGTGGATTTTGTACTTGAAGTTTTTTTATAAAAATAACGTGGATTGGTTTTCTGTAAGTGTTCCATCATATCTCCCTCGACCTTCCTATATTGCCTTTTACATGCGGCTTCAGAACGTTTGTATTCCCGTTTCCTTCGTATTAAAAGATCATGGGTTTCATCACATTTATTTCTGTTAAAATTATTCAATGCAGTCAGGTATTCTCCCATCAAAGCACGCAACTGCCTGTCGAACCAGGGATTTACACTATGGCATTGAAATGCCCGATACGCAATACGGAAATGACGACTCGAAAATACGGCAAGAGGAGTCCTTAATTTTGTTTTGGATATAATTGTAGCACAGTTGGGCAAGAACAATTCCGTTGACTTGATGGCTCAGTCGGTAAGAGAGATGATTAATATGAAAACAGATAAAAGTATTGTAATCACTAGGGGATTAGTATTGTAGCCACGCAATGATAAGTATATATGGTTAAAATATAATGATCAGTATGGTTACCTCACAGGAATAAGTACATGTATGATTACGATGCCCTGTGTTAATGGCAACGGACGCTATTGTTCCCAGCTCTAAAAGAGATGCGTTAGATTTTCATATTTTGACCACTTACTGCAATGTTTTCTTGGGCAAATAAGTGTCTAATAATTCTGCTGGATGCTTTAAACATCCAAACGATATATAAATCGAGTTGAGGTGACCAAAGGCGGTAAATTACTAAGATGCCAAATGGTAGCCAAGCGGATATCAACTTGCAAGATGGCGAACACCGCGTAAGCTTTCGAAGACCAAGTCAGAATACGGGGTTCCGGACGTAACTCCACATCCACATAACCCTAACCCCTAATGCAGCACAGAAACCCTTCACCAGGTAATCAAAACACACTTACTTCACTAAATTGTTCCTTTCAGCTGTCCCTGTTGGTTTTGTCTTGTTGTGGGTAACGAGTGATTTCAATTGTAGAAGGAGATATAAGATTTACACGATCATTAAAGTTCTTGTCATTTATAGACACACATCAACTATATATCTGAATGTGTAATTGAAAGACTTTTCAATGTTTTTGTAACAAGTCTAGGAAAACTCCTCAATATGTTTAGCCTCGTACATACATGTATGAAAACAAGCTAAAATGTAGAATTGGTCAGGAGAGGAACACGGTTTGATCCTGAAGGAATACGAACAGTCAGGAACATCTGGGCCACTGAGCCCAACATAGACATTGTTAACCAGGAACATCTGGGCCACTGAGCCCAACATAGACATTGTCAACCAGGAACATACCGACACTTACTATAAAGCAGGTAGTCTACATCTATTATTACTGGGAAAACGATCTTTTGACAGCTAACTTTACTGATTCGGCACATTGTGACTAGAGTCGAGGCACTCTTGGCTTGTCATAACAAATAGACGTTTTTGAAAGTTTTCAATTCCTGTTTGAGTTCGAAACAATCTTAGCCTTTATTATTGATACCAAACTGAAGAACCTATTATCTATTTAAGTACTGCACACGATCAAAACATCGGAGAGTTATCTGTCATTTGTTTTTTCTTGTGATACTCTATAGACTTAGTTTGAAAAAATGAAAACAGTTTCGTTTCTACCTAAACTGGCGGTTACGTTGTATATAATCAACGAGTTCTGAAGTTAAAGTAATCAAGGAAGGGAAAAACACGCCAGGGATGGTCTGGCTTTCAGAAATTGAAGATAATAAAGGAACATAAATAGAAATACATGGTTCAGAATGACACTCCAAACATTTATGCTAGTAGAAACATCCTAAACTTTATACAGTATTTCATTCAATGCGGAGACTTTAATCTAATATTAAACACTCAACAGGGCTATGTTAAAAATTACAAACAGAAAAAGGATAAATAAACACCGTGGTNTAATCCATCATATCACCTTCCTGTCTCCGATATTCCCTCTTGAGTCTCGATTCAATTTTTTTGTAATTAGTTTTTTTCTCTGTTAATATTTGATGATTTTCGACAGTTTTATTAATATTGAATGAGTGTAAAGCAGCTTTGTAAGCATTGTACCTATGTCTACATGTGAGATTAAACCAAGGTTTATCCTCATCCGCAATAGCTTTGATGAGTTCACCAGGTGTAATCGTCGGAGACTTGCAGAGTAAACCAGTGATGAGTTCAACAGGAGTAATCGTCAGAGACATGTAGAGTAAACCAGTGATGAGTTCACCAGGTGTAATCGTCGGAGACATTTAGAGAAAACAAAGTGATGAGTTCACCAGGAGTAATCGTCGGAGACATACAGAGTAAACCAGTGATGAGTTCACCAGGTGTAATCGTCGGAGACTTGGAGAGAAAACCAGTGATGAGTTCACCAGGAGAAATCGTCGGAGACATGAAGAGTAAACCAGTGATGAGTTCACCAGGAGTAATCGTCGGAGACATGATGAGAAAACCAGTGATGAGTTCACCAGGAGTAATCGTCGGAGACATGGTAGAGAAAACCAGTGATGAGTTCACCAGTTGTAATCATCGGAGACATATAGATTAACCAGTGATGAGTTCACCAGGAGTAATCGTCGGAGACATGTAGAGTAAACCAGTGATGAGTTCACCAGGAG
>NW_018408129.1:13208-36957 GCF_002113885.1 Mizuhopecten yessoensis
CAGTGATGAGTTCACCAGGAGTAATCGTTGGAGACATGCAGAGTAAACCAGTGATGAGTTCACCAGGAGTAATCGTTGGAGACATGTAGAGTAAACCAGTGATGAGTTCACCAGGAGTAATCGTCGGAGACATGTAGAGTAAACCAGTGATGAGTTCACCAGGAGTAATCGTTGGAGACATGCAGAGTAAACCAGTGATGAGTTCACCAGGAGTAATCGTCGGAGACAAACACGTTTAGATACCTTCCTGAAATAACCAATCCTGTAAAGTTATACGAATAAGACGTGCATGAAAAACGTATCTGGATTGTTGGAAGTAAAACTTACAGTGAAGTTGTATTGTGTCTTGATATGAACTTTAAGTAGGGAAATACTACATTTACGCGCTCAGGAAACCATTTTCCTATAGAATTTCAGAATCTAAATGAATGTTGGTTTGATAACGATTTCAAAATCTGCATGAATTGCATATGGTTTGAGACTGTTGATTGTAAAAAGATTTCAGAATCTAGTATGGATACGGTATGGTTTGAGACTGTTGATTATATAAAAATTGATAATCTAGTATGGATACGGTATGGTTGGAGACTTGATTGGATAAAGATTTTAAATCTGTTTTAATTTCGGCGATGGCGAAAAAACATTTACGTAATGATTAGACAATGATCAGACTCACCAAATCTGGACAGTCATTACTAATTGTAACATACCAATTAAACAATAACAATGATTAACTGACTTATAACCAATATGTAGACGTCGTAAAAACCTGAAACAGATCTGTGATATGCTGTGCTTACATTGTAATATACCTAGCAAATTGGTCCTAGCACGTGCTCGCAATAATGCCTAGAGCGCTCGTCTATACCTGGTATGTCTACACCTCTTCCAAATGAGCCTGATGACACGTCGGTGTGCCGTACACACGCCTAATCCAGACATGTAACATGTAATGGAGGCGCCAACTCTAGCTTGACAAAGTAGAACAGTTAATGGAGTCCGGACGATGTAGAGTGATATTTTAATATCCTTCACCCAAAAACGCACTAATCCAAGGTTTGTATTTGAAAGGATTTAGATCAATCATAACGGGCCCGGGTATTAACCAACGACAGGGAGGGCAAAGCATCAGGTAGCCAAGCTTGTTCTTTATGTATAATCTTACTACGGAAAGCGACCTCGGCAGTAAATCAGATATCAACGACTTTCCGTGTAGGGAGTAAACGCAGAACTACTATGTAGCTAGGAGAGAGGTACGTCTCGAACATGGTATATATTAAAACGTCACTTCTCCGACTGGAATCACAGCGCTCGGTATCGGGCTACGGCGTCTCAGGTGGTAATGGTTTGGGGGGTGTAAAATTGGTTAACCTCCGTATCCAACCTTCAAGCCTCAGTCACACATTCAGAATACTTCCGATTAAAAATTGTCAAAAGTCTCCGACGAATTGAAGCCTAGCTTTGTTATTGTCTGTTCCAGAAATGCACGAAGAACATTGAATGAAATTTGTCTAACGACTCATTTTCGACCAGAGGACATTGAAATACACAACGTGGCAATCTACAACTGTACAGTACTCAGTGTTATAGGAATGATGGATTTGATGATGCAGTGTATAGAAATCTCTATGAAAGGGATGACTAGGTTTACAGAATTGACTATTTGCAGGATTACTTGGTTGCCTGACAGTTACCTCATCATTGTAAGTTTGTAAATATTGGTAGCTACAATTATGATGTGGTGATATCCAATGGGATGATGTTATCGTGGTATCTTCCTCAATAAGCAAAAGACATCTAAGTTTTTGTTCACGTCTGCAACCATTCCAAAGTTTGAACACTCGCGTGTGATGTACTGGAACACTCAAAACGTACCGGAGTAGCGAAAGTAAAACTTGTCTGATTTAGTGGCAGAAACTGGCAGAGAATATTGTCTTACGGATATGTAAATTGGTAAATATGCCAATGTCTTGATTACGTTAGAAGAAATGCGATTATTCCAAAAGCTTCAATAATGATGAACGGTAATCAAATTGAAATTTGACACATGATCCAACCGTTACGTTGATAGCACAAACATCAACTTGAAATCTTATGTATGGAATTTATGTCAATTTCATTGAATAATTGGTATTTATTTTTATTCAAAAATTAAGAATATACCTAGTAACTTATATATATGCCACATTATCGCCACCCTACTATTCCGTTGACATATAATAAGGTGACACTGAGTTTACTGTTTTATACGATGATTCAAATGTCCTGTATGTGTATATAATATGCTAATTAATGTAATCATCAATATAAATCAACTTCTGTGATCTAATATTTGTTAATGACTCTTTTTTTAACAAACTATAACATACATATCATGCATTATTTTTCGGTTAAAAAGGTGGTTTTAGAAAAATTTGATGTTTGGTATTACACTTCATGGGCCTCCATAGTTTTAGAAAAGTGGTTCCAATATGGCTGATTTTTTATGGTGAAATTAACCAATGACTTGACTTTGAAGTTGTGATTATCAGTCTTTTGGATCATTTTCGTTAACTTTCAACAATCTCACTACCTAAAATGAGTTCTAAGGAAGATTTTGACTGATATTTCCTTGCAAATCGACTCTGTTTTGTGTAGATATGTTATTTCCTGCATAGCGTGTAATTGATGCAATTAAAACAATATTAACTAACTGAACTGAACTGAAAGCTAATACATACTGTTACTCATATCCCAAGGATCGTAGTGATACCAAAATAAGGGCTATCGAGGTAAAATTCAAGAAATTATGACCTTTTGTAACTTAGTTGAAAACAGACTTTACATGAACCTTAACTGTCGGGAGTGCTTGGCCGACCTCTCCGGACCATTCCCGATCCGTTCCGTAGGACTCTGTTACGAACGTATATGACTGCGATCAGACAATTATAGGACATTCCGGGTCATTGGGGATAGTAATCCGACTTTTTCGCTTTATGTGTCGTAGCGCTGTCTGACCTCAAACGGGAGCCATAATCGACACTGTGATGCACACCGGGAATTCTATTCCGTCTCCACCACCGGTACCACCAGCTCCACCACCGGTACCACCAGCCCCCGTCCAACAGCACAGCCCCCACCTGCCCCGACTTCAGACCCTGTAATAGTTGATATATACAACCGACTATCCAAACTTGAACTGCTACCCAAAATATATAACAGATTGAATTCCATTGAAAATGGATTTGCACAGGTTGACCAAACTATCAGCGAGTGAATTAAAGGAACAGGGGAAGAAGTTAACTGGAATTGACTTTCACCACAAATGTGGAAGCGTCAGGAGATGAAAGAACACATGCTTGCTCTCCAGAGTAGATCTATGAAGGATAATTTGTTATTCGGGGGTATACCGGAGCAGTCAGGGGAGGAAAACACGGAGGGGGCTGTACAAGAATTTATCCAGAGACAGCTAGAAATCGAATCCGATATGAAATTCAGTGTTGTGCACGGGTTACGGCCCAGATCAGACGGGAAACCCAGAACGATTATAGCCAAATTCGAAAATAGAAAGGATCGCGAGATAGTTTTAAAGTCGGCGACAGTTAAATTAAAGGGCAAAAATGAGATCCCCGTTAATGGACAGTTTCCCGCCGAGATTAACGAGAGGCGCAGAGAGCTCATCCCGATCATGAAGGAAGCGAAACGTCACGGTAACTGTACGTCGATGGGCAACTTTACACTCAACCACTACATCCACAAACACCGTCACAGCAGCGTCCATGTTGCTTTTGCCTGAGTTTATTGATATAATTACATCTCATGATATTCTTGTTTTTGTCGAAACTAAAATTGAAAATTTTGATTTTTTGGAAATGCCTGAAAATTATTCATATTTCGTGAAAAACAGATCTAATTTTAAGAAAAAATCCGGTGGAATTGTAATTGTTTACAAAAAGAAACTAAAACCACTTTTGAGGTTTTATCCTACAGGCTCTGAATACGTTCAATGGGTGAAACTAACTGAAAAGGTAACAAATACTGAAGGTGACCTACTTTTAGGTTGTACTTATAAACATGTACCACCCGAAAACTCTAGGTACTCGTCTCCCAAGGTATTTAATGAGATTGAAAAGGAGTTACATGAGCTTCAACATAGTGTAAGTAGCACTATCTTGGTTGGTGATTTTAATGCTAAAACTGGACAGCGTCCAGACTATGAAATACCTGACGATAGCATTGCAGATATCGTAGATATAGACAATAGTGATGTGTTACATTCTTATTTTCATGATTAGGAAATGTTAAATGTTTTTAATATTCCATTGCAGCGATGTAGCCAGTGCTCATCCAGACCTAATACTTATGGATTTTAACTACTTGACCTGTCTAAAAACAACAATTTATACATTGCGAATGGTAGAGTTGGTAAAGATAAGCATTAAGGTAAAAAAAAAACACTGTGGTGACGTCATTGTTGTTGACTATCTAATCGTATCGTCAGGGTTATTCCCTTTTATAAATGAATTTGAAGTTCTTGAGTTTAATCCAACAATATCCGATGTGCATTGTAGGTTATTTTTTACTCTCAGTGGCTTTCTGAAAAACACAAATGACTCTGATAATATGCATGTTGGTCAAGGTCAAGGTAACGGTCAAGGTCGTTATATAACATGGAAGAATGATAAGAAAAATGAATTTATACATGTACAAAGTTGTTCTGTCGATGAATTAAATCGCATAAATGATGCACTTAATGTTTTGTCTGACAAACTTCTGTCAGTCAGTCTCAAGTAAAAGATGTAGTTAATTATATTTCCGAGTTGTTTCGAATTTCAGCTACCGATACTTTCGGATTAAAACAAAATTATAGAACACTCAATACACATAAAGTTGCTAATGATAAGCCATGGTTTACAGCTGACTGTCACAGAAAAATGCGTGCCTTTTTGATTCATTCAATAAATCTAAAAATGATAACAGTTTATTATTCCAGATATGAATGAAAATATGTTTGCTTTTATACTAAATAGTGATGTGACTGAAAATGAAATTAGACAAGTTATAGTTAACCTTCGTAATAGTAAATTGCCGGGTATCGATAATATATTAAATGAGCATATCAAAAATACACAATCTATACTACTACCTATATATGTTGAACTTTTTAATGTTATATTGAACTCTGGCCGTGTACCAGAAGCATGGACAATTGGAGTAATAAAACCCATATACAAAAAGAAGGGTGACCCTAAAAATCTTGATAACTATCGAGCTGTTACATTAGTCTCATGTCTTGGCAAAGTATTTACTGCTATTTTGAACTCTAGATTAAAAAGTCTTTCAGAAGAAATTGATCTAATTTCCAATGTTCAAGCTGGTTTTAGGAAAGGCTACTCTACAACTGAAAATATATTTATCCTTCATGCTTTAATATCTATATACTTTTCAAAAAGTAAAAAGCTATTCTGTTCATTCATCGATTTCAGAAAAGCGTTTGATACTGTTTGGAGGGTAGGTTTATGGAAGAAATTATTAAAGCAATGGTATGACTGTTTTTTTTCACATGTCACGTCGGGGTAAAACAAGGTGAAAACCTCTCCCCATTTTTGTTCTCAATATACATTTGTATTTAAATGATTTAGAAGAATTTTTAATGCAAAATAATGTTGACCGACTCCATTATATTGATAATTTATTTCACGAACGCATGGGTATATTTGTTAAATTATTTATTCTGCTATTTGCAGATGACACACTTGTTATGTCAAAAACAGCTAAAGGTCTACAGAATGCTTTCCGTGAATTTGAAACTTATTGTACTTATTGGAAACTTAAAGTTAATCTCAATAAAACTAAAGTTGTTATCTTTGAAAAAAGAAAAAGTAATGCACTAAATATTCGTTTTACTCTTTTTGGTGAAGAGTTGCAAACACATGACAGTTACTCGTTTCTAGGACTGCTGTTTCATTGTAATGGCAGTTTCTGTAAAGCAAGAAAAAAACTTGTTGAACAGGCTCAAAAAGCAATGTATGCATTATATAAAAAAAAATAAGAAATATTATCTTACCAATTGACCTACAATTAAAATTGTTTGATGTATCAATATCCCCGATCCTTTTGTACTCCTGAGAAATTTGGGGGTTTGAAAATACCAATATGATTGAGAAATTACAATTACAGTTTTGTAAAAGAATTTTAAACATACGTAGCTCCACAGCAAATATAATGGTATATGGTGAAACGGCTAGGTACCCTCTGAATATTGAAATTAAATCTAGAATGATAATGTTTTGGTATAAACTAATTACAGGTGAAAATAAATTGTCTAGTATAATGTACAAGCCTATGCTGAATTTTTCGCTGATTTTAAATGGATTTCATATATCAAGAATCTATTCAATTGCACGGGGACTAAGTTACGTATGGTTACAACAAAAAACTTGCACTATGAATAAAAAATACCTTAGGGTTAGTTTTAAAACTATTCTGTATGACCAATTTATACAACAATGGTATACTGATATTGAACATTCTTGCCGGGGTCAAACATATGCAATATTTAAACATCAATTTCAGTTTGAAAAATACTAACTATGCTCAAACAAAAAGAATGAATAGCTATCTGTAAGTTCAGAACCAGTAATATATCTCTGCCTATAGAGACTGGCCGATGGACTAGAACACCACGTGAAGGCAGAATCTGTCCGCTTTGTTTTACTGGAGTTGCAAGCGAGTATCATTATTTGTTTATATGTTCAAATGCTTATGTAAGTCAAATCCGCAGAAAATATATACCTATTCATTATACCTCTAATCCACTCTGTTCATAAAATGAAAGGATTAATATCAATATGTAATGCTAGAATATTATCAAATCTATCGCTGTTCATACAATTACTAGAAAGACAATTAAAAAATAACATGTGAATTTCACACATCAAACAGTAAACTTTTGTATACATATAGATATTACTGATCATCTGTTAAACCTAACATAATTGTATTGTATAATGAGTGTGGTTACAGCTTGTTTATCATGGTTTGTTTGTTATCTGTCTATTACAGTATTGTATGATGGGATTGTAACATCGTCTATTATATACCTTCGTAATATTATATGGTATGCTGAGTATGATAGTCACTATTATGCCATGGTATGATTGCACTGTATGGTGTGGTATACAATCTATAATACATGTATCATGGAGTGCGAGTAATATATGTGTAATACTGTAATAATATTATTGTAGGATTGTACTGTAAGATGGATGCAACAGTGCCTGCTATACCACTGTGTGAACGCACGGTATGTGTGAATGTAATGCTATGTATTATACCATCGTAATAGTATTGTTAAATGAGTGTAATGATGTATATCACAGTGTATGACGAGTGTCATTGTATGAGCAGTGCGTTATATTGTCTATTATAATAAGGTATGATAGTAGTGTAATATTGTGTTTATCATTGTATGAGGAGTGTTATAGTTTCCACTATATTATTGTACGCTAGCGTAGTAAGATGAGTGCTTTACGGTCAACCATATCATTGTTTTATTGTACTTTATGATGACCTCTTGTTGCGCACAATAGTGTGCCTGAGTGATAATAAAAATCTCTGAAATCTCTGTGAACGCCGCATTAGTCTCATGTACGTATACATAACCTGAGAGCGGATTATTACACGTAAAGAGAGGATACCTGAGACAGTCCAATGTCTGGCGCGTCACTGGCCTAGACTGCGTAAACACCCGCCACAACATCCTTCTGATAATTACACCCTCTGACAACTTTGGCCAGGAACGATAACTCTGATCAAGAACCTGATCAATCTCACAATCATTCCGATGAAGTACCATTATATGAAGAATTGAACCAAGTAATTACTATTGATGAAATTTGCAAAGCAATCAGTAATTTAAAGAAGGGAAAATCCCATGGTATAGATTGCATCTTAAATGAAAGTTTATTGGTAGGGAGGGATATTTTATTACCTATTTTGTGTAAACTTTTTAACAATATATTGGACTCTGGTCTCTATCCTGCTGATTGGGCAGTTGCTGAAATTACACCGGTACATAAAAAGGGTGACCTAACTGACCCTAACAATTTAAGAGGTATTAGTATAGTAAGTTGTTTGGGAAAATTATTCACTTCTGTTTTAAACAATAGACTTTTAAAATGGTCAGAAACATATGATGTAATAACTGATGCTCTATTTGGGTTTAGACCTGGTCTTAATACAGTAGATCCTATATTTTGTTTACATTCTATTATATTCAAATCATTTATTAATAAGAAAAGATTGTATTGTTGCTTTGTCGATTTTCGTAAAGCATTTGATATGGTAAATAGAATACATTTATGGAATAAGCTATCAAAACTTGGTATAAGAGGAAAGCTATTAAAAGTTGTAAGGTCTATGTACTCTCATGTTAAATCTTGTGTTAAATTAGATGGAAAATTGTCAGATTTTTTTCTTAACAGGGTTGGATAATTACAAGGTGAAATTCTGTCACCGATAAATTTTTTTATGTATATAAATGATTTTGAATAATATTTTATACAAAATTGCAAGGGTAGTTATGAGTTTGAGGAACTCAGTTTATATCTGATGCTATATGCTGATGATCTAGTATTATTCTCCGAGACTGTAGAAGGTCTCCAAGATATGCTTGATAATTTAGAAAAGTATTGTACTGAATGGAATTCAACTGTAAATGCTGAAAAAACAAAACTTGTAGTTTTTAGAAAAGGTGGAAGATTGCATAATGATGAAAAATGGTATTACAAAGGAAGTAAGGTTGAATGTGTGGATCAATTTCCTTACCTAGGTGTTATTTTAAATTACTACAATAAATTCACATCTATACAAAAACAATTAGCTAGCCAAGGACGAAAAGCTATGTTTGCATTATTTTCAAAGTGTTCATCATTAAACTTTAATATAAAAACTATGCTCCATCTTTTCGATACATATGTAAGCAGTATCCTTTTCTATGCAAGTGAAATTTGGTGTATGCACAAAGCTCCAGAGATAGAACATGTACATTTACACTTTTTGTAAGAAACTACTAAAAGTGAAGAAATCGGCCAATAACAACATGGTATATATTGAATTGGGACGGTTACCTCTAGTTTGGATGAGAAAAAATTAGAATGATAAAATATTGGTTTAAATTATTAAAATCTGAAAATTGTATTATATCAACTTCCTATAGGTTTTTATTACAGTGTTGTAGTAGAAATGATTTCAACTGGGCTATAGCAGTAACAGATGAATTAAATAATCTAGGTCTTAGTGATGTTTGGTTAAATCCATGTATCTCTCAGCAAAATTTGTTATTACCATTGATAAAACAAAGAATTTTTGATCAAGGCATACAATTCCTAAGGGCCACCGTGTAAAACTCTCCAAAATGTTTATTGTATAAACATATAATAGATTTTGGAGAAACATTACAATTTTACCTCACAAAATATATACCAAAGAAATATCGCATTTGGTTTAACTCGAATACGTACATCTACCAATTCTTTAGCTATAGAAGTTGGAAGGTATAACAATATACCTAGAGAACGTAGATATTGTAAACAGTGTAACCCCCCCTGAATTAGAGGACGAATTTCATTTTTTATTGGTCTGTTCTAAATTCCAAAATCTCAGATCTCGTTTGATCAAAAAACCATCTGTGTTTAAAGTCGTCCAGTTATTGAGCGTCCATAATATTAAAGAATTGTGTATACTAGGAAAATCCATATATGAGGCAAACAAATTAAGGGAATTATAATGGAATATGATTGTTTTCATCCTCTGTACATTGTCCATGATTTGTTTAAAAAATGGTTTGTATACTGATGGGCCAATGGCCCAAAGTTTGAATAAAACTTGAAAACTTGAAACTTGACAACTACAGTTCTGAAGAATTTTTAGTGTTGAGGGGGTTTGTGTCCCTAATTTGTGATCATTACTGTGATTGTGTATTTGTGTACAATCCGAGTGGAACATATTCAGCGCCACTGTCTCCAATTCAGTGTAATTTGCACAATAAACCATGCCGTGTTTGATATCATTGTCATTTTAATTACGTACGAAACAAATCTCTAATGGTTTTGATCGGCGTTTTAATTTTGTTTTATAACAGACACCCAAGATTACAGCATTACAAGAATCGATCGTAACCGTAGACCAATATCTGTTTTACATTGTCAGGCATTGCGGTCCCATCAGGAATCACGTCGTATAACATATCAATGTTTGGAAAGCTCCGACCCAGGGCCGATGTACTTAGATCTGCCAGGTACTAGTTTGAGAGTACCAGGAGAACATATACTACTCTTCTATAGGAGTTGATGAGATCATAGAACAACTGCATGTGTGCGCAATAGAAATGGTTTGATAATAATAACTTGTCTCCGAATTTAGTTAAAACCTTTTCCATGATGATTTGTACTTGACAACATTTGTCTACATAAATGAGTTTAATTTAGCCTATCAGAGTCGTGCAGTTCCTACAGAAGATGATCACAAGGACTGCATGTCGATACTAGGTTTTTCAAAAAAGATTAACGTCATACACACACACATATGTGATTACACCTATAATACTCTATTATGACCCTTTCTCGGGAACAGTTCTCTTATAGTGTCGTCTGGGAAGGCACTATACCTTCCCAGACGACACTATAAGAGAACTGTTGCCGAGGGAGAGGGTCATAATAGATTTAGTACATCACATGACTGTCATTCTCTGCCACATGATGGTTCTTGTAAATGCCGCCAAAAACCTTGCCTGGTGTCAATAAGAGAACTTTTTGAGTAGATCTCTCCTTTTTATTGCGTATATTGGCATATAAATCCACCAAAACTCAGTTCAATTTACTGGATTGAATCACCGCTAGATCACATACGGTTTCCTGTCCAGTTGTGTCGCCTGATTCGTCTTTATGCACTGCTGACCCTTTGCGAAGCAATCGGCATTCCTGCTCCCGAAATTCGAAGCCATTTTGGCAGACAACAACAATGAAGTGAAAGTAGAATATGTACAGCGCCCTCTAGGAGAAGGGGCGCAATTCTTACTTTTCCCGCAGTCTCAGCGGTCCAAAAAGAGGTATAGTGCCCGTCTCCAGGTATAGTTCACATTGTCAAGGATGAATGCTAACTATACCAAATAGAACAAGGGTAGTTCCTAGAAATTATCATGTGATGTACTACCATTTGGTAATACACACACACATATGTGATTACACCTATATCAGTTGGTTATAGATAGAATATACAAAAAAATGACAACTGTTTCGTCCTTCTCGGACTTATCGATGAGGTTGGGGACCAAAATAGAGGAAACGTAGAAAATCTAGCAATTACACTTTGATGAATATTGCCAACAAAATATATCTATTGAGGAGGCTGTGTTTAGATCGAAATGCCACATCACTCTGTGTGAATGTTTGTTTGTTACCCTTAATCGTGTATGGTATGACAATGAATTTTAGTTTAAACATATTTTATTGCAATATAATTACAAAAGGCCCAAGTTATTGCAACTTATAGACACACTTTCCATAATGGTTTACAACATATAAATATAATGCAATTTCTAATTATACATAAATTAATTTACAACAAACATATACTTGAGAGAGAGATTAAGATAAGAAACTTCTAACAATGTTATATAACAAACTTATCAAGCTTATAACAATCTTGACCCAGTTGGACTATAAACACATTCACTACGCACTTCAAATTGTTCATCTCAATTCTGAAAACTTACCTCTTCCGTAACCCCGCAGATCCTCTTCTTTTCCGTAGACTTTCATCTTAATAATATCAGCTGGGCCAACAATGTTACCTTAGCAGTTGAATAAGTAATAACACAATACTACAGTAATATCGGATAATGAAATTAAAACAAATACATAAATAGCGTTGTGCACTTTTCTTTAAAAAAAATGCTAGATTTAATGAAATTATGAACGCATAAAAAGACTTCCGAATTTGTGTCAAGCGACAAGTCTTCATTTCCAAATAAAAGCAAATCTAAATCACATGGTACCTCTAAACTCAAATCATTTACTCGCTGTTTTTTGTTTTGTGGTAACTAGAAAAAGGAGTCTGTTTGACCAGGACCTCCCTCCTCCGAGTGGGGAACACAGGGCGCAATATCGTCGTAAGACTTGACAAATACCTTCGCCGACTCCATCGTGACTTTGAAAAAGATGCGACTGGCGTTCGTCCAGTATGAAGCAATGCTTTTGACTTTACGCGCACGGGAAAGTTCACCGATGAGTTTCTGTCTCTGTCTTGTAAGATCTTCAGAGATGAATACATTGAATGATCCGGATCTATGGTTTTTAATTGCAGTTTTGGACATAAATGTTTTATTTTTTATTTTCCAGTTTTTGAATCTGCATATTATTTGCCCTTTTCCGTTTCTGAGTTTGCCAATAATGTGCGAACGGTGAAGATCTTCGGTAGTCAGAGGTGGGGACATCTTGAGTTTATTATTACACAGATTAACAACAAGGTCGTCTGTACAAACAAGCTCACTCTGTGTCATCGGTACACCATGAAAACGGAGCGACGTTCTCCGATCGACCGACAATGAATTAGAAACAAGAGATCCCAGAAAGATCCCAGGGTGAGATGCCCACAATCGTACTATATTTTATCACATATCCGATTAATCTTGTTATAGTAATACAAGCAATTTTCAGACGATGAATAACTATTTTCAGTATTGCACATGTGCAATACGGAATGTTGTATTTACCTACTAGCCTGAACTACTTTCTATGGGAATCTCCTTTCATGGCGAACTGAAAAGTTTCCGGTATTTGCAAAAAATATCGAAGTTTATAAAATCTTTGTATCGATCTCTACCAAATACGGAGGGTATGTGATAAAAGCAAGACCACACACTTGTGTTTTTCTAACGAATCAGAAAGTACGAGTTTATTGCGCGGACGATTATATTCACCCTATACGTCCGCGCAATAAACTCGTACTTTCTGATTCGTTAGAAAAACACAAGTGTGTGGTCTTGCATATTTATAAGATTCTAAGTGGGATCGATCGTTTCTCTTATTCGTTGGTTTGAGTTCTGTAACAGGGATTCAATCTGTTGTAACCATTAGACCCAAGTTATATGCTGCTGTGTGTGCCATTGTCCTTTCACAGCTGGCCTATCTATTAGCACACTACTAAATGTGTAACAAGGGGAACCTAAACTTGAAATTGAAGAGATCTGTCAATTGCTTCTTGGGAAACAACTAAGGACCTACGAAATTCAATAGTGATAACAAAATTGAACTGTCATTTACAAGATGTCTGTCTGGTAGCCGTCTTTTTGTCCAATCAGTGTCAAGATGAGACAAGCACAATGACAGACCATTGGAAACCTAGATGAGAAATTTGAGAAAGATCACTCCGGTATCATCTGAGAAACACTGAGAGACCATGGGAAACCTTCATGTGAAATTCAAGAAAGATCCCTTGTGTACTTTCAGAGAAATAGCGCTGCTAAAAAGCTTTAACTCTCAAAATTCAAGATGATCGCATGTCAGTTTTGGTTTTGATGTTTATTCGGTTCCTGTTTCGGTTTCGATAATCTCCCGAATTCAGTTTTTAAGTTTATATCAAAAATGTTATTGACAAAGATTGAACAGTCAGAGGGATTGAATAACAGACAAGCCGAGCTCGTACATTCTGTTTTCGTTTTTGATGTTCCCTCGAGTCTTGTTTTTGATAAACTCCCGATTTTTTGTTTTTGATTTTTCATCGATTCTGTTTTCGTTTTTGATGTTCCCTCGAGTCTTGTTTTTGATAAACTCCCGATTTTTTTGTTTTTTGATATTTCATCAATTCTGTTTTTGTTTTTGATGTTCCCTCGAGTCCTGTTTTTGATAAACTCCCGATTTTTTGTTTTTGACATTCCATCCATTCTGTTTTCCTTTTTGATGTTCCCTCGAGTCCTGGTTTTGATAAACTCCCGTTTTTTTGTTTTTGATATTTCATCGATTCTGTTTTCGTTTTTGATGTTCCCTCGAGTCCTCATTTTGACAAACTCCCGATGGTTGGTATGTGATATTTCGCGGATTCTGTTTACGTATTTGATATTCCCCATGTTTCTGCATTATGTTGACCTTGGGGTCCGATATTGTCCTGTGATGGTGCTGCATACAGGTTATATACACCTTCCAGAGTCGTTGCAAATTGCTTATTCCAAGAAAGCCTGCACTGTGCACACGACAGGACAGATGTGGTCTGTACACCCTTGACCAAGGGACCGATACCATAACATAATTGTATCATTGCGCAGATAATAACCGAGCTTTGCCGGTACAAAGAAGGTTACAGCAACGTTAACAGGAATCACAGAGAAGGGAGCTGTATCATCAGATAGGGAACTGTTATGTTAATGGTATGTTACCCGTGAGAGGGGACGGACTAGCTCAATGTAGCCGAGAGATGGGCCTGCAAAAAGTTAACCAAGTTACCTTGTAAATATAGAAACCGTGTATTATGAAATCAATACGGCCATATGGCCAATTTGGTTATCACAACGAACCTGCATTCGGATGGCTCCCCATACTGCATAGCCGCGGACCACTAGCCGCGGACGACGGGCTCAAACATCGGCTGCCAACATTAACCTAGTAATGAACTGCTGTATGGACAATTTTTATTTCACAACCATGGAGTTAATACATTAGTCGGGGATACCGTGGTATTATCAAGACCTTCCATCGAGCCGATATCATAGGAAACCTATCAAATATAACGTAATTAGATGTTGCTATATGAGTTGAGGTGTCATGAGGACGGCGTGATCGTCACGTTATTGTCCCACTTCGCAGTAACTGATGTTTTACAAAACATTTCATGTCGTTCCGCTTACCTGATATATTCTGTTAGCCTCGATTTTAAAATATGCACTTAGCACCCTAGTGCACTTAATCATAAACACACTAATTTAAAAGCGTATTTTTCACATGTTAATTTCTATTGTTAATTTTTAATGAAGGTTTAATGTTTCATTCATACCTTTTAAATAAAAATTTCAATAAAGTGGAAAACTACAGCACATAATATTATAAAAGTATATCGAATTCTTACCATGAACATTAATACAACCCATTAATCCGTCAGCCGTGTAATTTGATTTGGTCGCTCATACAATACGTTGTGCCACCATAAAATATAGATACACGAAAACCATTTCCCTACTGTCGTAACCAATACTGCCTTATCATTCCGTGTCCAGTAGTGTTGTGTAAACCAAATAAAACAGGATTAGCTCGTTTTAATGTGTTCCTTAGGGATGTCCTTTATGTTCATGCTCGCATGAATATTAAACATTACTGCAACGTGTTGTATACTGTAGACTCCAGAAACAGTATACAAAGCTGTGATAATACATTGTACTTACAGTTGACTCCCGATACTGTTGTTGTATTAATACATTGTACTTAAAGTTGACTCCCGATACTGTTGTTGTATTAATACATTGTACTTACAGTTGACTCCCGATACTGTAGTTGTATGAATATATTGTACTTACAGTTGACTCCCGATAATGTTGTTGTATTAATAGATTGTACTAACAGTTGACTGCCTATACTGTTGTTGTATTAATACATTGTACTTACAGTTGATGTAATGCTGCAATTAGTTTGTATTGGTATAAGGTGTTATATTCATATTTTATGGTTACAGTTGACTCCCGATACTGTAGTTGTATTGAAACATTGTACTTACAGTTGACTCCCGATACTGTTGTTGTATTAAAACATTGTACTTACAGTTGACTCCCGGTACTGTTTGTGTAATGCTGCAATGAGTTTGTAGTGGTATAAGGTGTTTATATTCATGTTTTATGGTAACCGTTGACTCCCGATACTGTTGTTGTATTAAAACATTGTACATTGTACTTACAGTTGACTCCCGATACTGTTTTTGTATTAAAACATTGTACTTACAGTTGACTCCCGATACTGTTGGTGTAATGCTGCAATGAGTTTGTATTGGTATAGGGTGTTTATACATTGTATTCATGTTTTGTGGTTACAGTTGACTCCCGATACTGTCGGTGTAATGCTGCAATATATTCATGTTTTATGGTTACAGTTGACTCCGGATGCTTTAGTTTTATTGATATACAGTTGTCCCCGAGTAAAGCCGGCTAAATATTATCCCCAATCAAGGTTATTTTGCCTAGTTTCCTTTCGTTAAGTCCTTCTTTGAGGTAATACCCCTCTATCTTTGCTGTTCAGGATTAGGTTTGTTAATTGGCTAGTTCCCTGGCAACCGATCTAATAGGATAAAAATGTCGTGATGTCTTATAAAGCGACATATTGTGGGACGCTGAATGTCCCCATTGACCGAACTCCGCTATTGAGGAAGACGGCGACTCGGCGCTGGTCTGGTGTTGTTGGTGGCGAGGGTTCAGGTGGGTCAGACGGACTCGGCGCTGGTCTGGTGTTGTTGGTGGCGAGGGTTTAGGTGGGTCAGACGGACGCGGCGCTGGTCTGGTGTTGTTGGTGGCGAGGGTTTAGGTGGGTCAGACGGACGCGGCGCTGGTCTGGTGTTGTTGGTGGCGAGGGTTTATGTGGGTCATACGGACTCGGCGCTGGTCTGGTGTTGTTGGTGGCGGGGGTTTAGGTGGGTCAGACGGACTCGGCGCTGGCCTGGTGTTGTTGGTGGCGAGGGTTTAGGTGGGTAAGGCGGACTCGGCGCTGGTCTGGTGTTGTTGGTGGCGGGGGTTTAGGTGGGTCAGACGGACTCGGCGCTGGGCTGGTGTTGTTGGTGGCGAGGGTTTAGGTGGGTGAGACGGACTCGGCGCTGGTCTGGTGTTGTTGGTGGCGAGGGTTTAGGTGGGTCAGACGGACACATTGGCAGTTAATACTATCTCCTGAAACAATTTATATGAGAACGGGGGATTTCAGTCAGTTCTGATCCAATAGCGATACATCCTTCTTAATATTAGTTGAAACAGTTCCTAGTCTGAAACGCGAGACTCCTTTTACCTCGATCTTTTAAGGGCTTGACTACTAATTGCTTGTATTACATGTAATTTACAATCAATGAAAGGGTTAATGCTGTGATTGGGAATTGATTAGTCAGAAATATCGACAAAGAAAAAGTTAGATTACAGATACAATTATAATGAATGACTGTCAGGAGAAGTAAGGCGGTAAAGTGTCTGTGTTCACCTAAACTACACTGTTAAGGAAAAGGGAGGAATAGGGGTTCCGAAACGAGTGGTGGTTGGTTATCATGATTATCTTACTCGATTTGTTAAAATTGTAACCGAGTGTCTTTAACAATTTGAAAATTAACTAACGACAGTTAAATAACATGGTTATCAAGCATCACGAATTTTTGGGACTTTTTTATTCCCTCAACGATCAGATATGATATCTAGAAAACCATGTTTTGCTCTTGGGAATACATTATTCCTGTTTCCGTACGGGGAAACAATATGAAGTATGATGACACACAGAAAGATGACGTCGCAAAGCATTGCTACTTGACGTCATAATTAGAAGATTTGCCAACGAAATAACGTTCGGCGTGTTTACCCACTAGTGGGTTACCAAAAAGGTGTAGAAATCTCCTAGCAGATTTAACCAATGGGTTGGGAAAGAGGGAACCGTATAGTGGCTGAGAAAAAAATATATAAACAAAGAAGATAAGTTTGCGTAAACGAAATAAAGTAAAGGATATCGCACTCAAATTTTGAAATGCTGAGACTATTTATATATGACTGTGGATTAAATCAGATGTGCGATGTGTATGAAAACAATGGACATAAAATATTATTATCGCATCTTGCCTGTACGAGGCCCAATATTATGATTTTGAAAGTGTTCGTAAAATAAAATGAAAGTTCACCAGTGTTCCTCCTATGGGGAACACCAGACGCTTTGTAAGCGAATCAATCGTGTCTCTGACTTAACTTGTTTGTTTGAGCTTCCTATTCCTTGTAAAGGCGACTTGTAGTCTGTCACTTAGTTATCGAACAATGTGCAGCTGTAGTCTACGTGTAGAGTTTGAATCTGACAAATAACATTTTTTCAAATATCTTGATTGTCTTTTTATTATCCAAACCTTATCAGATCAATTATGTATAATATCAATTAGGGAAAGAGTGAACATCCCAGAGTAAATTATCAAAGACTGTCCACTTGCTGCTCATCACCTTAGCTTCCAAAGTCTGAAAGCAGCCACTTCATCCAGACAGTATACGATGGCAATCTATGATTGGAAAGATGGACGCTATTAAAACCCCCGTTGGTACCAAAATCTAGGCTCCAGATTCTTCATCTTGTTACTTTATCATACATTTTCACCCGCCATCTTCAGACGATGGGATGTTCAAATTGCCTTTCGTTTTTTGGTAGTCGTCCGTCCCCTTCAAAGTCTGCCAGGTGACCATCTTGGATTATGACGATTGACATGACAATGTCTCAGAAAGTACTTGAGATGGGTCTTTCACAAGAACAAGCTAGATGTCTGTCGGGAAGCCAACATAGAAATATTTGGTGAATATTGTATCGCTATTTCACAGAAAGTCTTACTCGAAATTCGTACCTATATCCCTATTAGTTCTTGTGCATGATTCATTATATTAAGCCTGATTTTAATAAAGATATTCGCAAGGTAGACATCTTGAATTTGACCATTCAGTCTGACATGGCTATTTCTCGGAAAGTAAAATACAGATTTGTCGTAAGTAGGTTCTTCACCTTCCTCATTTTTGTGTATTTCACTTTAAGCTATATGAAGTTAAAAATATGGGTTCAAGTTCCAGTGTTACTCATTAAGTTTATGTCTGAAATAGACAACCAGCTTGTGCAGTTCCACAACACAGGTTAATGATGATATTGGCAGTGTTTTCAGTGTCGTCAATAATTTACATTCTTTCAGGTTGTATGATTCTGATTTGTCGCCAGGTCCAAATGCATTTCAGGGGCACCTGAGTGATTTAGCAGTCGTCTGTTGGTATAAAAACTGTGTTATGTTCTCATATTTCCAGTCAATTACAGCTACATTATATAACACGACCACAAGATATCAAAAAGACATTTATCAAATCGTCTACATCGATATCTATGTAAATATGAATGTCCCCAGTCTGGTTTTGCAGGGCATATCACTTTGTCAAAAAAGCTATAATAAGATTAATAGATGAAAAAAAACATGCAGACAATGATGAATTGATTCAGAAGAATTTCTCTTAATAGAATTGTCAACACACAGCTTGAAGTAAGTTTAAAACATACCTTCACCAAAGGGAACAATTCATTGAAAATTATACCGTCACATTCAAACCAAAGTATGGTAACATGGGTCCTAGCTACATCCCCTTTACATACATACCAAAGTATGGTAACATGTGTTTGAAAGGGGTCCTAGCTACACCCCCATTGACATACATACCAAAGTATGGTAACATGGGTCCTAGCTACATCCCCTGTATGGTAACATGGGTCCTAGCTCCATCCCCTTTACATACATACCTAAGTATGGTAACATGGGACCTAGCTACATCCCCTTTCCATACATACCTAAGTATGGTAACATGTGTTTAAAAGGGGTCCTAGCTACTCCCCCTTTACATACATACCAAAGTATGGAAACATGGGTCCCAGCTACATCCCCTTTACCTACATACCTAAGTATGGTAACATGTGTTTGAAAGGGGTCCTGGCTACACCCCCATTGACATACATACCAAGGTATGGTAACATGGGTCTTAGCTACATCCCCTTTAAATACAGTACATACCAAAGTATGGTAACATGGGTCCTAGCTACACCCCCTTTGCAAACATACCAAAGTATGGTAGCATGGGTCCTAGTAACATCCCCTTTACATACACACCAAAGTATGGTAACATGGGTCCTAGCTACATCCCCTTTACATACAGTACATACCAAAGTATGGTAACATGGATCCTAGCTACATCCCCTTTACATACATACCAAAGTATGGTACCATGGGTCCTAGCTACATCCCCTTTACATACATACCAGAGTATGGTAACATGGGTCCTAGCTACATCCCCTTTACATACAGTACATACCAAAGTATGGTAACATGGGACCTAGCTACATCCCCTTTACATACATGTACCAAAGTATGGTAACATGGGTCCTAGCTACAACCCCTTTGCAAACATACCAAAGTATGGTAGCATGGGTCCTAGTTACATCCCCTTTACATAGACACCAAAGTATGGTAACATGGGTCCTAACTACATCCCCTTTACATACATACCAAAGTATGGTAACATGTGTTTGAAAGGGGTCCTAGCTACACCCCCATTGACATACATACCAAAGTATGGTAACATGGGTCCTAGCTACACCCCCTTTGAAAACATACCAAAGTATGGTAGCATGGGTCCTAGTTACATCCCCTTTACATAGACACCAAAGTATGGTAACATGGGTCCTAACTACATCCCCTTTACATACATACCAAAGTATGGAAACATGGGTCCTAGCTACATCCCCTTTACATACATACCAGAGTATGGTAACATGGGTCCTAGCTACATCCCCTTTACATACATACCAAAGTATGGTAGCATGGGTCCTAGCTACATCCCCTTTACATACATACCAAAGTGTTTTTTAATAAATAGATGATCAAGTTCAAAATGTTTCCTTGAGACGATTTTCCCTGATCAAGCTCAAAATGTAACATGCCCAACGAAGAACCAAGAGTAGTCTAGATTAGATAAGAATTTATAGGAGATCCCTCTAATACTTTCTATGGAATAGCGATGACATTGTAACACTGTCTAATTCCAGCGACCAGTCACAACATTTACCATACGCAGATAAGGTTTAAAGGAAAACTACTTGTGAAATTGGAGAAAGATGTCTCCAGCACTTTTTCAAAACTTGCAATAATAAGATTAAACTGCTACAATCTAAGATGGCCGCCTGGCAGACGACGGTCGGCGAACAAATGACGGGAGGCAATTTGAACAGCCATCATCACGTTAATAAATTGGTATTAACAGGTTTTTTTTACATGAAAGACAGGACAGACATTTTGAAATATAAGATGGCCACTGCATAATGTCTGGGTAAAGTTGCCTATATTAAAAAATGAAAAGTAAGGTTATGAGTAGCACGTGACAAAAATCCACATCACCCTGCTTAGTAACCTTGCTATATTGGTACGTACTCGTAAAACTAATATTGTATGTATCTGTTTATGTACTCGACACATAAAATTATAGCTTGCATGCTACACAAAGTAATGCTGGAAGAGGATATGGTATGATTAAACACTCGGTTCCGACAAAGTTGTCGGTTTAAAAAAATCTCGAGTTGCTTCATTACAGCATATAGAACAATCTAGCAAGAGCAAATAGGCGGGTGAGAGCGTAAGGGAAATAGCTATCTGATCACGTGATACCTCTCTGTTTCGGCTTTCTATTTACAGGGGTCGTAAAGCAGTGCTCGGAATCCATATACTCCATCTCTTATAAATAAACAGTCGTTTGTCAGCTGTCAATTGTTTCTTGTTGTTTGGATAAGAAAGACAAACGTGTAATCAGAAAAGTCATCGACGGTCTCTCGTCACTCTAAAAGAAAAAAAAATGCTATATGTGTTTCATGTAGACTTAATTTACATTTCCCGTTCATTTCCGCCCTTGGACGCGTCAAGTACAGCGCTGCATGTGCGGTATATCGGAGGCTGTAATATCGTCATAGGTCCGTGTAAATACATCACCAGTCTGAAACAACTAAACGTTGTAGGATTGAGAGTGGTTCTGACTCGGAGGTATACAGTCAGTGGACTTAGCGGCGAGCTCGCAAATGTTGTGTCCCTGTGTAGGTCGCTTGTTTCTGAGTCCAGAGCTATGAAACAGAGTAGGCCGTGCTAATCCTGCTGTCACTTACTTACACTGACAATTGTCGGAGACGTACGCTGAGAATGCCATTGGCACTTACTAAAGGCGCTGCCCATTAGCATTGCCACCTCATCAGGACCAATCTGACAAATGCTAATTTTCCTTACATTCTCAGACACTAAAAATAAATTGATCTCTTTGAGTGACAATATTGAGGTCACGTGAGAAAGCCGTTGATCAGTATTGTCACAGCTCGGCTGAACAACGATGCCTTGTGACAGCCGAGATTAGTCTCAGCATTGCCCCCTCCCTACTCCTCGTTGCACAGTGTCAGTATCCGCTCCATACTCGTTAACGCTCGAACAAGTGATTACTGTCGGAACAAAATGACACAGATAGGGTTAGGAAACCTTGATTTGTAGGAAATTGTCGAACATCAAAAGAACGGTACAAATATAAATGAATTATAACTTTGTGGAATACAATTAACTGCAGAGGAGAGGATTTGCTTAAGATAGTCGATAGTTATGGTCTAGTCACAATGCTAGCTGTTGAAGCGTTCTCCCTTTAAGATGCGGAGGATCTATGGTAACACTGATATTCAAGATAAAGACAATATCTAGGGGAACACTGATATTAAAGATAAAGACTTTATCTACGGGGACACTGATATTAAAGATAAAGACAATATCTACGGGGGCACTGATATTAAAGATAAAGACAATATCTAGGGGACACTGATATTAAATATATAGACAGTATCTAGGGGAACACTGATATTAAATATAAAGACTTTATCTACGGGGGCACTGGTATTAAAGCTAATAAAGATAAAGACAATATCTAGTGGGACACTGATATTAAAGATATAGACTTTATCTACGGGGACACTGATATTAAAGATACAGACTTTATCTACGGGGGCACTGGTATTAAAGATACAGACTTTATCTACGGGGGCACTGGTATTAAATATACAGCCTTAATCTACAGGGACACTAATATTAAATATAAAGACTTTATCTATGGGGACACTGGTACATGTATTAAAAATAAAGACAATATCTAGTGGGACACTGATATTAAAGATATAAACATTATCTGCGGGGACACTGATATGAAAGATAAAGACAATCTCTACGGAGACACTGATATTAAAGATATAGACATTATCTACGGGGGCACTGATATTAAAGATAAAGACTTTACCTATGGGGCACTGATATTAAAGATTAAGACAGTATCTATGTGGACACTGATATTAAGGATTTAGACAATATCTGCGGGGACACTGATATTAAAGATAAAGACTTAACCAATGGGTACTCTGATATTAAAGATAAAGACATTACCTACGGGGACACTGATATTAAAGATATAGACATTATCTACGGGGACACTGATATTAAAGATATAGACATTATCTACGGGGACACTGATATTAAAGATATAGACAATATCTACGGGGACACTGATATTAAAGATATAGACATTACCTACTGGGACACTGATATTAAAGATAAAGACATTATCTATGTGGACACTGATATTAAAGATATAAATAATATCTCCTGGGACACTGATATTAAAGATATAGACATTACCTACGGGGACACTGGTATTAAAGATAAAGACATTATCTATGTGGAAACTGATATTAAAGATATAGACAATATCTATGGGGACACTGATATTAAAGATATAAACAATATCTACTGGGACACTGATATTAAAGATATAGAAAATATCTACTGGGACACAGGTTTTGAAGTTATTATAAAGTATGGCTCTGTTATTTCTAAACATTTTCCTCGGGTTGATACTTATGGATTATGAAACAACAGAACAAAACACAAGAGCAGAATCACATCGCTAGGGCAATGAGAATAT
>NW_018408129.1:36997-38288 GCF_002113885.1 Mizuhopecten yessoensis
ATAACTTTTAAATATCCTAGTATAATGGTACACCCCTGAGTCTTCTCCACCCCTATTATTTCATCTTTCTTTTGACTCGTCTTCCAAAATTAATCATCAATCTGAGACGCTATGAGATCTCATGAACTTTCAGACAAGGTAATTATTAATCCCCGAGACGCTCGGCAGTATGATACGGGGACTGAGGTCCGAGAACGGCTATTTAGTAGAATTCTATTTATAGTAACTCACGTGATGTGCTCAATTCACGTAGCTAGTCAAAATAACGGAGATGATTATCTTATTCAGGAGATGGCAACCTTAGTGATTCTTACGAAAGTCAGAAATTGTCATCATTGACAGTTACCTGGGCGCTTGGGTATTAAGGAAAGCTAGGAACCTATTCAGCCTCTTAGCCATATTAGACTCGAAAATGTAAAAAGATGGAGAGAGAACTATCTGGTTTCTTTGCTATAGCTATGGGTCAGACTCCTAGTGTGGATATGTTTGTGTGTGGACACGGGGTTACCTGTCTCCATCCCGGTAATAACCTCCGATGGATCAGTAAATTACCACTGGAGAGAAGTTGATGACATGGGAAGGCAATACCTGGCAATTATTTTGACAATACAAGTATGTTCTTTAACCTAAAGACAAACTGTTATTGATGATCTGCCTGTTATCACACGTGTCAATTTTAATGCAGGCGGGATTCGCTTCATAAACAAGTTCTAAAAAGCTAATTAGGAATGTTATAAGGTTACGGTCACTTCTGAGAAGTAGCTGCTGTTATTTCAGAGTGTATGGAAACTCAAACATCTATAAAGCCTTATCAGTCATCAAGTTTCTCAGGGAATGTCTTCTTTACCTGTTCTTGGGAAAACAAAATAAAAAGTAATGGACCTGTTGTTGCGTTGGAGTACCTAGGACCTCTGTCTTTCCTTTTTCACGCCTGCGTACCCTTTTTGTTAGCCGGTGTTGCCCTAGCCACCTTTGGTTGGCCCGATGTCAGACATATGTGACTGGATAGGTGTCACGCTTCCGTGTCCAAGTTACGACAGTCAATGGTATGGCACTTAAAACTGCCTCCTGAGAGGTTGCATCGTCAATGGACACAATAATCGTATAATAGTGACTATTGCAAAACCATTAATAAGGTAAACAAAACCTTACTCCTGCATATCTGTGTGCAGGTGTAGACTTACTCCTGAAGATCTGTGTGTTAGTGTAGAGAGAGTCCAATAGGTCTGTGTGTTTGAGTAGACTAAGTCCTATGTATTTGTGTGACGGTGTTAACTAAGTCCTACAGATC
>NW_018408129.1:41475-41867 GCF_002113885.1 Mizuhopecten yessoensis
GTGTGTTTGTGTAGACTTAGTATTATAGGTCGGTGTGTTTGTGTAGACTAAGTCCTATATGTCTGTGTTTGTGTAGACTTAGTCCTATAGGTATGTGTGTTTGTGTAGACTAAGTACTATATGTCTGTGTGTATGTGTAGACTTAGTCCTATATGTTTGTGTGTTTATGTAGACTTAGTCCTATAGGCCTGTATGTTTGTGTAGACTAAGTCCTATAGGCTTGTGATGACTTAGTCCTATATGTCTGTGTGTTTGTGTAGACTTAGTCCTATATGTTTGTGTGTTTATGTAGACTTAGTCCTATAGGCCTGTATGTTTGTGTAGACTAAGTCCTATAGGTTTGTGATGACTTAGTCCTATATGTCTGTGTGTTTGTGTAGACTTAGTCCTAT
>NW_018408129.1:41993-42652 GCF_002113885.1 Mizuhopecten yessoensis
GATATCTGTGTATTTCTGTAGACTTAGTCCTATAGGTCTGTGTGTTTGTGTAGACTTAGTCCTATGTATTTGTGTGACGGTGTTAACTAAGTCCTACAGATCTGTGTGTTTGTGTAGACTAAGTCCTATATGTTCGTATGTTTGTGTAGACTTAGTCCTATAGGTCTGTGTGTTTGAATAGACTTAGTCCTATATATATGTATGTTTGTGTAGACTTAGTCCCATATATCTGTGTGTTTGTGAAGACTTAGTCCTATAGATATGTGTGTTTGTGTAAACTTAGTCCTACGGATCTGTTTGTTTATGTAGACTAAGTCCTATATTTTTGTGTGTTTGTGTAGACTTAGTCGTATATGTCTGTGTGTTTGTGTAGACTTAGTCCTACAGGTATGTGTGTTTGTGTAGACTTAGTCCTCTATGTCTCTGTGTTTGTGTAGACTTAATCCTATATGTCTGTGTTTGTGTAGACTTAGTCCTATACGTTTGTGTGTTTGTGTAGACTTAGTCCTATATGTCTGTCTGTTTGTGTAGACTTAGTCATATAGGTATGTGTTTGTGTAGACTTAGTCATATACGTTTGTGTGTTTGTGTAGACTTTGTCATATATGTCTGTCTGTTTGTGTAGACTTAGTCCTACAGGTATGTGTGTTTGTGTAGAC
>NW_018408129.1:45290-45897 GCF_002113885.1 Mizuhopecten yessoensis
ATTATTGTAGGTATGTGTGTTTGTGTAGACTTAGTCCTATAGGTATGTGTGTTTGTGTAGACTTAGTCATATAGGTCTGTGTGTTTGTGTAGACTTAGTCCTATAGGTATGTGTGCCTGTGTAGACTTAGTCATATAGGTCTGTGTGTTTGTGTAGACTTAGTCCTATAGGTATGTGTGCTTGTGTAGACTTAGTCCTATAGATATGTGTGTTTGTGTAGACTTAGTTCTATATGTCTGTCTGTTTGTGTAGACTTTGTCCTATAGGTATGTGTGCTTGTGTAGACTTAGTCCTATAGGTATGTGTGCTTGTGTAGACTTAGGCATATAGGTCTGTGTGTTTGTGTAGACATGTACCTAATAGATTGTGTGTTTGTGTGTGTTTGTGTAGACTTAGTCATATAGGTCTTTGTGTTTGTGTGTGTTTGTGTAGACTACGTTCTATGGGTTTGTGTGTTTGTTTAGACTAAGTCCTAAATGTCTGTGGGTTTGTGTAGACTTAGTCCTATATGTCTGTGTGTTTGTGTAGACTTAGTCCTATAGGTATGTGTGCNAACTTAGTTCTATATATATGTGTGTTTGTGTAGACTAAGTCATATAGGTCTGTG
>NW_018408129.1:47226-47399 GCF_002113885.1 Mizuhopecten yessoensis
GGTCTGTGTGTTTGTGTAGACTGAGTCCTATATGTCTGTGTTTGTGTAGACTTAGTCCTATAGATATGTGGGCTTGTGTAGACTACGTTCTATGGGTCTGTGTTTGTGTAGACTTAGTCCTATATGTTTGTGTGTTTGTGTGTGTTTGTGTAGACTACGTTCTATGGGTCTGT
>NW_018408129.1:47955-51839 GCF_002113885.1 Mizuhopecten yessoensis
TTAGGTATGTGTGTTTGTGTAGACTTAGTCCTATATGTCTGTGTGTTTGTGAAGACTTAGTCCTATATGTTTGTGTGTTTGTGTAGACCTAGTCGCATATGTCTGTGTGTTTGTGTAGACTTAGTCCTATAGGTATGTGTGTTTGTGTAGATTTAGTCATACAGATCTGTGTGTTTGTGTAGACTTAGTTATATAGGTCTGTGTGTTTGTGTAGACTTAGTCCTAACGGTATGTTTGTTTGTGTAGATTTAGTCATATATATATATGTGTGTTTGTACAGATTTAGTCCTACAGATGTTTGAGCTGCAGTATGGCCCATTACCAAGGATCACACGATACCTATAAGTAGATGCCTTGTCATCATTATTATGGTGGATTATTTGTGCCACATACCATAGGTATTCATTGTTGTTGTTGTTTTTGAGCTTGGAATTATATGTATCTGATTTATAGTTTGTTTCTTCTTTTAATAGTGTAGTGAGTGTGACAAAGTTACAGCTATTTTATAATAAATAGAGATATAAAAAGTGACGTTAATTAGTTTATATTTGAAACTTTCCATTTTATGGATAATAAATAAGATTGGCAAGACCTTATCGCACGTGCGAACGATACTAATGCAATTGACATATATCACAGCCAATGACATAACGATTAATTTAAGTCCGACCAATAGCAGGCTTCCCACAAATAGGACTACCAGCCTGTCATTAATGAATTTAACGACTGACCAATTGTGGGACATTGTGCACCATCTAAGTCCATACAATAATAATACAAGAACGAGTTCGGACCAATAAAGTAACGTACAAATGTACTTTGGTACCATACAGTAGCGAGATAAACTGACCAATGGCAGTCCATACTCGACTGTCTAATTGCTGCAGGTTTGACGAAATTCACTGGTCTATAATGGCACGTAACTAGAATTAATACTCTCACATTTGTTTGTGTATCAGACCAACATATATAATATATACATGGTTAATAGCTGCTAGTGTGTATCGATCGTCTGTCTGCAGATCTCGCGCCATAGTCCTCGCTCATACACACGCTCCCCTTTACACCGCTCTACCCCTCTGTTGTAGCTCACCGACCCGTCAGACTGTGAGCTGAATCGAAAAATCTCCCGTGTGTCTGCAGGGTGCATCAACAGGTCCGTCAATAGGTATGTCGACCCGTGTCAACAGGAACGTCAGCAATTGCCAAGAGATGCGTCAACATCTTCAAAAACACGGATATTGTCAACAGTGAGGATTGCTGTCACCTTATTCGTTTTGGCGCCATAATGTAGATCCTTTATGTACAGAATGCTGGAAGTGTATTTGTTTCTATCTGAAAACGAAAGTAGTGAGTGTTGGAGACACCAGTGCTATATTACTTCGTTGGAAAAAGTAGATGATTTGTCATACAAATGTAAAAAAAACGTTCATCTTCAGTGCTATTAAAGTGATACCGCGTTACACACTTGGGATCGGTAACCGACGAGACACATTAACCACTGTTGTCTTTACATAGACGACTTCGCTTGGCCTGGGTCCAGTATTCTAACATAACCCACTAACCAAGCACGGATTTGGAACACATGTGACAAAGTGGGTCTCCTAGGAATATTGGGAACTTAAACGCTGGTCCCATTAAACTACTATGGGAGGGCTGTAATGTTGCAGACTAATGGCTGGTGAGACGTGTTGCTAGCACTAGTGAATTGTCACGTGGCTAAGTGTCACAGTAAACGTTGGAATCGTCTCAATCTCATGCCTTGCACCATCGTCTCAAGCAACAGGTGCAACCGATGCTCACTTCCGGTGTCGTGTGTTCCGATGGGTGAACAAAGAACGACAACTGCCACAACATGCGTTGCACTCCCTGGACATTAACGTTTGCATCCCTAGCGTTTGGCGCCGTATCACTTGGCGCATTGGCTCTAGCAGTGGGCACGGACAACTGGCTTATCACAGAGGAACAAATGTCAATCACATACTATATCAATGGCACCGAAATCCATGGCAGTCTCTTCATCACGAGCAAAATCGGACTATGGCGGACTTGTACGATAAGTAAGCGTCTTTAAACATATGTATTTTTTAATGCTCAATTAGTTACCTCGAAGTCCCATGTTATTTTCAATGCTTGCTTCGCAGCTACTTCATCGTACCTCTCCTTACTGTATTTTTTCTTTCAAAGAGAGGGAGCTTATTTTCATCGTTAAGCAAGGCATTCTGGCTTGTTCATTTGAACAATATCAATACTTTGTCCCAATTGAACAATGCAAAAACTTGTATTTTTGTATTACTGTCCCGCAAATGTGTTTATTCAAAGTTTTCGCAAATTTAAGAACACATCAATCTGTCTTTTAAATTAGTCTGATCTGTTAACGTCAAACTCAATTACTCATTAGTCCCTGAACACGTTAAGAACATAACGCCAGACGATTTGTTTTACCATGTAATAATTTAACGTTAAAGGCGCGAACTCATCACACCAAATTACCAGGCGAGTCTCGTAGCAGGAAGGAAATTTGCGTATTCGTGACACCAAGCTACCAGGCGAGCCTCGTAATATGTAGGAAATTTGCGTATACGTGACACCAAGCTACCAGGCGAGCCTCTTAACATGTAGGCAATTTGCATATTCGTGACACCAAGCTACCCGGGAAGCCTCGTAACATGTAGTAAAATTGCGTATACGTGACAACAAGCTACCAGGTGAGCCTTTTAACATGTAGGAAATTTGCATATTCGTGTCGCCAAGCTACTACCAGGCGGCGAGCCTCGTAACATGTAGGGTATTTGCTTATTCGTAACACCAAGCTTCCAGGTGAGCTCCGTAATATGTCCAAATTTTCTTATTCGTAACACCAAGCTACATATGTACATGTACTACCAGGCGGCGAGCCTCGTAACATGTAGGGTATTTGCTTATTCGTGACACCAAGCTACCAGGCGAGCCTCGTAATATGTAGGAAATTTCCTTATTCGTAACACCAAGCTACAAGGCGAGCCTCGTAACATGTAGGAAATCTGCATATTCGTGAACCAAGCTACCAGGTAAGCCTCGTTACATTTAGGAAATTTGCATATTCGTAGCACCAAGCTACCAGGCGAGCCTCGTAACATGTAGGAAATCTGCATATTCGTAACACCAAGCTACCAGGTAAGCCTCGTTACATGTAGGAAATCTGCATATTCGTGACACCAAGATACCAGGCGAGCCTCGTAACATGTAAGAAATCTGCATATTCGTAACACCAAGCTACCAGGTAAGCCTCGTTACATGTAGGAAATCTGCATATTCGTGACACCAAGCTACCAGGCGAGCTTCGTAACATGTAGGAAATTTGCATGTTCGTAACACCAAATTACCTGGTAAGCCTCGTAGCCAAAGTTGAGGCTTTCAACCATTAAATTAAAAAGTGTGGACTTGTCACAAAACATCACAAGGTGATCCTGGTAACCTTGTACTCATTAAGTTGTTAACTCAGCAGACGGGCCTTGTAACCATACTTTTACGTCAAGACGCTTACTCACAGGACGAGCCTTGTAACCATACTTTTACGTTAGGTCGCTTACTCACAGGACGAGCCTTGTAACCATACTTTTACGTTAGGTCGCTTACTCACAGGACGAGCCTTGTAACCATACTTTTACGTTAGGTCGCTTACTCACAGGACGAGCCTTGTAACCATACTTTTACGTTAGGTCGCTTACTCACAGGACGAGCCTTGTAACCATACTTTTACGTTAGGTCGCTTACTCACAGGACGAGCCTTGTAACCATACTTTTACGTTAGGTCGCTTACTCACAGGACGAGCCTTGTAACCATACTTTTACGTTAGGTCGCTTACTCACAGGACGAGCCTTGTAACCATACTTTTACGTTA
>NW_018408129.1:52975-58296 GCF_002113885.1 Mizuhopecten yessoensis
AGTAACGTACTCACCAGACAAGCCTTGTAACCATGTACTCATTTACGTTAAGTAACGTACTCACCAGACAAGCCTTGTAACCATAAACATGTAGGACATTTCCTTATTCGTCACACCAAATTACCTGGTGAGCCTCGTAACATGAATGAAAATTGCGTGTGTTAGCAGAGAAGCCGGATACTCGGCACGGAGGCAAGGTAGTCTAGTAATAGACATTTCTCATTTTGAGGCAGACCTACCACGGAGCCAGAGACAGACACCGAGACTAATAAAATCAGGGCACATCTCAAAGTTAATTTGCATTTCATCTGTACATGTGTTAAGGATTTAAATTACGGTTTATACTGAACACAAAGACTCGGTGCAAGCTAGAGTTGATCGCAGTAGTATGGAAATCCGAAAATACACTCCCCTGAAATGAGGCCTAGAACAGTCTTCTAAGAATAGCATAAAATAAAATGAGTTGTTGTATCGTTGAGCAAGATACTTTTCTCCACTTGTTCCAGTACTACTCTCATGTAATTAAGTACGTGGTTGGGCAGTGATGGAACTATTGAAAGCTAGCTGTGAGCGCCGAAATGGCAGCACCGGCTGTTTGCTCCCCAGGGAGTTGATAAAGACATTGACTGGTTGCAAAGGCCTTATAACCATGGATGATTATTNAGTAACGTACTCACCAGACAAGCCTTGTAACCATGTACTCATTTACGTTAAGTAACGTACTCACCAGACAAGCCTTGTAACCATAAACATGTAGGACATTTCCTTATTCGTCACACCAAATTACCTGGTGAGCCTCGTAACATGAATGAAAATTGCGTGTGTTAGCAGAGAAGCCGGATACTCGGCACGGAGGCAAGGTAGTCTAGTAATAGACATTTCTCATTTTGAGGCAGACCTACCACGGAGCCAGAGACAGACACCGAGACTAATAAAATCAGGGCACATCTCAAAGTTAATTTGCATTTCATCTGTACATGTGTTAAGGATTTAAATTACGGTTTATACTGAACGGTGCAAGCTAGAGTTGATCGCAGTAGTATGGAAATCCGAAAATACACTCCCCTGAAATGAGGCCTAGAACAGTCTTCTAAGAATAGCATAAAATAAAATGAGTTGTTGTATCGTTGAGCAAGATACTTTTCTCCACTTGTTCCAGTACTACTCTCATGTAATTAAGTACGTGGTTGGGCAGTGATGGAACTATTGAAAGCTAGCTGTGAGCGCCGAAATGGCAGCACCGGCTGTTTGCTCCCCAGGGAGTTGATAAAGACATTGACTGGTTGCAAAGGCCTTATAACCATGGATGATTATTTGTGAACCGCATTGAGACGACCTAAGAACTAGGTTGTGATAAAGCAGTATTGTATAACGGTAATATAAATGGTATAATAACAGAGAATCCTACCCTCACCTACAATTGTATAACGGTAATATAAATGGTATATTTACAGAGAATGCTACCCTCGACTACAATTGTAAAACGGTAATATAAATGGTATATTTACAGAGAATGCTATCCTCACCTACAATTGTATAACGGTAACATAAATGGTATATTTGCAGCTAATGGTACCCTCACCTACAATTGTATAACGGTAATATAAATGGTATATTTACAGTTAATGGAACCCTCACTTACAACTGTATCGCGTTAGAGTATACCATCGATTTCCACCGGACCAGACAGGACGATCAGCCAATATCAACGTCCATCGCAGGTACTAATACAAGGAGACATACAAACACAGGGACATACACGCATATTTACATACAATGATAGAGACATACAATGATAGGGACATACAATGATAGAGACATACAATGATAGAAACATACAGTGATAGAGACATACAATGATACGGACAGGCCATGAAAAAGACACACAGTGATAGGGACATACAATGATAGGGACATACAATGATAGAGACATGCAATGATAGAGACATACAATGATACGGACAGGCCATGAAAAAGACACACAGTGATAGGGACATACGGAGATATAGACATTCAATGACAGAGACATACAATGATAGAGATATACAATGATAGAGACATACAGTGATACGGACAGACAATGAAAGAGACACACAATGAAAGCGAAATACATTGATAGGGACATACTGTGATAGAGACACGCAATTATAGAGACATACAATGATAGAGGCATACAATGATAGGGATACACAATGATAAAGACATACAGCGATAGGAACATACAATGAGAGAGACATACAATGATAGAGATATACAATGATAGAGACATAGTGTGATAGAGAAACACGATGATAGAGACACACAATGATAGAGACATACAGAGATAGGGATACACAATGATAAAGACATACAGTAATAGGAACATACAATAATAGAGACATACAATGAAACGGACACACAATGATTGGGACACACAATGATAAAGACATACAGTGATAGGATAGAGACATACAATGATAGGGACATACAATAATAGAGACATACAATGGAAACATACAGTGATAGAGACATACATTGATAGAGACATACAATGATACGGACAGACAATGAAAGAGACACACAGTGATAGCGACATACATTGATAGGGACATACTGTGATAGAGACACGCAATGATAGAGACATACAATGAAACGGACACACAATGATTGGGACACACAATGATAAAGACATACAGTAATAGGAACATACAATAATAGAGACATACAGTGATAGAGACATACAATGATACGGACAGGCCATGAAAAAGACACACAGTGATAGGGACATACAATGATAGAGACATTCAATGATAGAGACTTACAATGATAGAGACATACAGTTATCGAGACATACAATGATAGAGACGATAGAGACATACAATGATAGGGACATACAGTGATAGAGACACACATTTATAGGGACATACAGTGATAGAGACACACATTTATAGGGACATACAGTGATAGAGATACACAATGATAGAGACATACAGTGAAAGAGCCATACAATGATAGAGACACACATTTATAGGGACATACAGTGATAGAGACACACATTTATAGGGACATACAGTGATAGAGACAAACAGTGATAGAGACATACAATTATAGAGACATACAATGATAGAATAGAGACATACAATGATAGAGGCATACAATGATAGGGATACACACTGATAAAGACATACAGTGATAGGGATACACAATGATAAAGACATACAGTAATAGGAACATACAATAATAGAGACATACAATGGAAACATACAGTGATAGAGACATACATTGATAGAGACATACAATGATACGGACAGGCCATGAAAAAGACACACAGTGATAGGGACATACGAAGATATAGACATTCAATGATAGAGACATACAATGATACAGACATACAATGATAGAGACAGACAATGATAGAGACACACAGTGATAGAGACATACAGTGATAGGGATACACAATGATAAAGACATACAGTAATAGGAACATACAATAATAGAGACATACAATGGAAACATACAGTGATAGAGACATACAATGATACGGACAGGCCATGAAAAAGACACACAGTGATAGGGACATACGGAGATATAGACATTCAATGACAGAGACATACAATAATAGAGACACACAGTGATAGGGACATACAATGATAGGGACATACAGTGATAGGGACATACAGTGATAGGGACATACAGTGATAGAGACACACATTTATAGGGACATACAGTGATAGAGACACACAGTGATAGAGACATACAGTGATAGAGACATACATTGATAGAGACATACAATGATAGAGACACACATTTATAGGGACATACAGTGATAGAGACACACAGTGATAGGGACATACAATGATAGGGACATACAATGATAGAGACATGCAATGATAGAGACATACAATGAAAGAGACATACAGTGATAGAGACATACATTGATAGAGACATACAATGATACAGACATACAATGATAGAGACACACAGTGATAGAGACATACAGTGATACGGACAGACAATGAAAGAGACACACAATGATAGAGACATACAGTTATAGAGACATACAATGATAGAAACATACAATGATAGAGACACACAGTGATAGAGACACACGATGATAGAGACATACAATCATAGAGACATACAATGATAGAGTACCATCGATTTCCACCGGACGAGACAGGACGATGAGCCAATATCAACGTCCATCGCAGGTACTAATACAAGGAGACATACCAACACAGGGACATACACGCATATTTACATCCAATGATAGAGACATACAATGAAACGGACACACAATGATTGGGACACACAATGATAAAGACATACAGTAATAGGAACATACAATAATAGAGACATACAGTGAAAGAGCCATACAATGATAGAGACACACATTTATAGGGACATACAGTGATAGAGATACACAATGATAGAGACATACAGTTATCGAGACATACAATGATAGAGACAGACAATCATAGAGACACACAGTGATAGGGACATACAGTGATAGAGATACACAATGATAGAGACATACAGTGATACGGACAGACAATGAAAGAGACACACAGTGATAGCGACATACAGAGATAGGGACATACTGTGATAGAGACACTCAATGATAGAGACATACAATGAAAGAGACATACAGTGATAGAGAAACACGATGATAGAGACACACAGTGATAGGGACATACGAAGATATAGACATTCAATGATATAGACATACAATGATAGAGACAGACAATCATAGAGACACACAGTGATAGGGACATACAATGATAGGGACATACAGTGATAGAGATACACAATGATAGAGACATACAATGATACGGACAGACAATGAAAGAGACACACAGTGATAGCGACATACAGTGATAGGGACATACAGTGATAGAGACACACAGTGATAGGGACATACAATGATAGGGACATACAATAATAGAGACATACAATGGAAACATACAGTGATAGAGACATACATTGATAGAGACATACAATGATACGGACAGGCCATGAAAAAGACACACAGTGATAGGGACATACGGAGATATAGACATTCAACGACAGAGACATACAATGATAGAGACGATAGAGACATACAATGATAGAAACATACAATGATAGAGACATACGATGATAGAGACATACAGTGATAGAGACATACATTGATAGAGACATACAATGATACGGACAGACAATGAAAGAGACACACAATGATAGGGACATACAGTGATAGGGACATACTGTGATAGAGACACGCAATGATAGAGACATACAATGATAGAGACATACAATGATAGGGATACACAATGATAAAGACATACAGTGATAGGAACATA
>NW_018408129.1:59394-60752 GCF_002113885.1 Mizuhopecten yessoensis
TAAAGACATTGACTGGTTGCAAAGGCCTTATAACCATGGATGATTATTTGTGAACCGCATTGAGACGACCTAAGAACTTGGTTGTGATAAAGCAGTATTGTATAACGGTAATATAAATGGTATAATAACAGAGAATCCTACCCTCACCTACAATTGTATAACGGTAATATAAATGGTATAATAACAGAGAATCCTACCCTCACCAACAATTGTATAACGGTAATATAAATGGTATATTTACAGAGAATGCTACCCTCGACTACAATTGTAAAACGGTAATATAAATGGTATATTTACAGAGAATGCTATCCTCACCTACAATTGTATAACGGTAACATAAATGGTATATTTGCAGCTAATGGTACCCTCACCTACAATTGTATAACGGTAATATAAATGGTATATTTACAGTTAATGGAACCCTCACTTACAACTGTATCGCGTTAGAGTATACCATCGATTTCCACCGGACCAGACAGGACGATCAGCCAATATCAACGTCCATCGCAGGTACTAATACAAGGAGACATACAAACACAGGGACATACACGCATATTTACATACAATGATAGAGACATACAATGATAGGGACATACAATGATAGAGACATACAATGAAACGGACACACAATGATTGGGACACACAATGATAAAGACATACAGTGATAGGGATACACAATGATAGGGACATACAGTGATAGAGACACACATTTATAGGGACATACAGTGATAGAGACACACGATGATAGAGACACACAGTGATAGGGACATACAGTGATAGAGACACACAGTGATAGAGACACACGATGATAGAGACATACAATCATAGAGACATACAATGATAGAAACATACAGTGATAGAGACATACAATGATAGAGACATACAATGATAGAGACATTCAATGATAGAGACTTACAATGATAGAGACATACAGTGATAGAGACATACAATGATACAGACATACAATGATACAGACATACAATGATAGAGACATACAATGATACGGACAGACAATGAAAGAGACACACAATGATAGGGACATACAGTGATAGGGACATACAGTGATAGAGACACACAATGATAGAGACATACAATGATAGAGACATACAATGATAGAGACACACAATGATAGAGACATACAGTGATAGGGATACACAATGATAAAGACATACAGTGATAGGAACATACAATGAGAGAGACATACAATGATAGAGACATACAATGATACGGACAGACAATGAAAGAGACACACAATGATAGAGACATACAATGAAAGAGACATACAATGATAGAGACATACAATAATAGAGACACACAGTGATAGGGACATACAATGATAGGGACATACAGTGATAGAG
>NW_018408129.1:62364-63031 GCF_002113885.1 Mizuhopecten yessoensis
CATACAATGATAGAGACATACAATGATAGGGACACACAATGATAGAGACATACAATGATAGGGACACACAACGATAGAGACATACAATGATAGGGACACACAATGATAGAGACATACAATGATAGGGTAAATTTAATCAACAAATGTATATGTGATCCCTGTCACTCTGGTAAAATACATACTTCTTCCAACTGGATATTTTGGCTCGGGGAATTTCTTTTAACTCAATCGGCGTCAGAACAATACAACAGACGTCCCGGGTGAGATCCTTAACGGATATATTGAAATGTCAATTACCACGGTTACATACCTGCCGCATTGAGCCACGAAAAAGACTATAACGACTGTGGTATCCGGTCACATAATATTGTATAATGTGTATCCATATGATGTTACCTGTTCGCTTACCTGTAGTCACGTGCATGCGTGTACACACTCTGACATATCCTTTACGTATACGCTTCGTTCCATATAAGATTATTTTTGAAATGACCCCTGTATTTACTTGTCTAGATCTCTGTCTCCTTGCTCCGTGCTAGGTCTACCCCAAAATGAGAAAGGTCTAATAGGACGCCGGGAACTTGGCCGAAGAGTTGCGGGTTCGAGTCGCGTCACCACACTATGTTGTATCGTTGAGCAAGATACTTTTCTCCACTTGTTCCAGTAC
>NW_018408130.1:0-802 GCF_002113885.1 Mizuhopecten yessoensis
GCTGGATAATCAATGAGGATTGTACAATTGCACTCGGACAAAGGAAGGACGTAATTAGATTTACTATCAAAGACCGTGGAAAAAGGTAACAAACCAAACAGCCTATCGTCGCTACGATATAAAGAATCACATCTGATCAACTGACAATTTTTTTATGCTAGTATTGATAATAAATAAACATTTGAGAAATTTTATTAACACACTGACTATGTTTCATGTTGTCGCGTCCAGGTCTCTTAGGGCGATATATGTTCCAATCATATAATCCCCTTATATCCAGCTGTAAAAATACAGCACAAACATAGCTGCAGGTATATAATTTACCGAGATCGTCAAGCCGCAAATAAATGATTAAGCGATTTTTAAAACATTTCAAAACAAAACCATGGATTACCCCAGAGACGTATTTTTACCTCTGAATGAGTATGTAATAATAAGGTTCCGTTGTTTAACGTATTGATGCAAAATATGATATGTTTCCTCAAACGATGATTTGTTTCTTTTTTGTTAAGTATATGTGTATACTGTAACGTCACGCTACCACAATTGGCATACTATCCAAATTGGTCAGAAAATGGTTCGAATAAAACTTTAAGATTAGATTTGAGCATTTTTCCTTCGGCAGTGTAACAAAGGAGAAATTTATCAGCATTTTCACGTAGCAGTTTTGTTTCAGAAAACCAGTAAAATCGACGTGCGTCGACGAAAATTTGGAGGATTTTGAATAAGCTGTTTAAATGCTGATTTCTGGTCCTTTTATATAAAAGTAAAATATTTTGTTGCACATCAACTAGTAGAAATA
>NW_018408130.1:1519-2655 GCF_002113885.1 Mizuhopecten yessoensis
TTTTGTAGGCGCGAAACCCGTCATCCATCCATCCATCAGCATTGGTTCCCACGTTAATCACCTGCTACGACTATGAAGTGAGTAACAGCTGAGGTATTCTTTTTTCTTTACCCGACCTGCGGAGATGTGATAGTCATGGATTACACACATAAAGTGATAGTCATAAAAAGTAAATAGAAGATCGATGTACCGTAGCTTTCCTAAGACAATCACCACATATCCATTTGAGCTTCGTAGAATTTTTTGTTATTAAAATAATTATTGTCCAATCAAATCAGTTATATTATTCCATTACGGAACTACTGTGTAAGTATAATTTTCCTTTGTTTTGTACCGATTACATCAAAGCGGATCAATATTACAACTCCATTACGCGACTAATGCATTGTGCCTTCCAATGTTCCGTTGAATGCTTTGAGTCGGCGATCTTGTATTATTAAGATTTTGTTCTAATGAACCCACAGACAAATANTAATGAACCCACAGACAAATAGTACCACCATGTTGTTATTCTACCAAATATTCACATTTATCGATTCCTTTATAAAACATATGGCGAGAAACAGTCGCCTAGACCAACGTTTGTAGTTCGCCTTTAAAGCCCACATTTGCACATCTTTAACTTCGTCTTTCACATTTGCTTCCTTTGTATATGATGTTGATAATTAAAATTAGCTGTAATGGTAAATTCACCCTCATTCGATTGGCAAAAAAGGCGAAAGTTACCCTGTATCAAAAATATTCCCGGGAAAAGGTGTTTACAAGAGAAATACCCTAATCTCTGATGAATCAGGACTTAAAATAAGAACAGTATGATACATTTGTAAACCCGCCCTCATTACGAAATACGATAAAAGGCGGAAGTTAAACTGCTTCAAATATTTCAAAGTAAACAATAATCAAAATAGCCTTTTTTTATAATAAGTCAAGACTTAACGACGGGACATTATGGATAGAAAGTTTGGTGCAGTTTGTTTGTGTTTCACGTCCTATTGACAGCTATGATCATTTAAGGACGTACTAGGTTTTTGGTGGTGGAGGAAAGCGGGAGTACCCGGAGAAATCCTACCGACCTGCGGTGAGTACCTGGCGACTGCCTACGTAAGCCTTGAACCCGCGACCCAGTGGGGGCTAGT
>NW_018408131.1:0-802 GCF_002113885.1 Mizuhopecten yessoensis
AATACCGATTAGGTAACGCAGGTGTCTAGGGGATCGCGCATACTACGAAGTTTGCTTAAAGGGGCTGGTCGGGGGAAAAAATGAGTCTAAATGCGTTCTCTGGCCTTCCAAAAGTTATACCACGGCAATATGTTGGTCGAGCTCTGCTTGCAATGTCCAGTTTTGACCACTGAAATATCGGGGAAGCCCCGTGTAAATTTAGCGCAGATCTATGTATATATGTCACGTGGTTGTTTCGAAAGTGAGGCAGTGAAGATAACAACAATATCACGCCGTCATGTGCCATGTCGGACTTAACTATAGCGGACAAGATAACAATACTATACGTAAATAATTGTTTTCAAAGGTCATGTATGATGCAAGTGTAGTATTCCTACCTATATGTTGTTGTTATATATAACGGTATTGATACCTCGTGCCTGACTTTTGCATGCATCTTTTTCTTTCGCCGCGATGTTGACATTTAGACTTGTTGATGATGCGCGTGCGGTAAAATTACATCCCTGATCTGGGTCAATTGAGAGTTGTAGACTGTCAGGTGACGATTTAGGATATCTTTCATATAATTATAATTTTTACTCTTAGGGAGTGAATTTCAGCAAAATTTGAATCGGTATATTTCATAAGAAGGTATCTTAAACATGTGTATGCCATTTTAGCAGATATGACATTTTTTCCCCGACCAGCCCCTTTAACGTAGAATTGGTTTTTATGAAAGTAGTGACATCTATGAACTTATTTGGTCTCTCTGCCCTTTTATGGAATCTGATATCTCCTTATAAGGAATCTCATTCATTTACTT
>NW_018408131.1:3424-73435 GCF_002113885.1 Mizuhopecten yessoensis
AATGATATACCACTGCCTGGTTATTGTATATATTCATTTCCTCGTATCAATACAAAAGGGGTTGGGATTATAATTTATGTTAAAGATGGATTGATTGAAATTTGTACATTTGTTGAAAATATTCTAGATTTGCATTGTGATTTTGAAGTTGAAATGAAATGGCGAAATTGATACTTATATATTTGCATGTTACTTCCCACCTATAAACAAGACTTTTTATGAAAAAAATGATATATATCCATTTATATGTCTAGAAGAATGTGTATCTAATTACCATACACATGGTGATATCGTTGTCATAGGTGATTTTAATAGTAGAAGTGGTGAGGCTTTTGATTGAATAGGAGAATTTTCTGCTGATATGTTATCAAATATTTTTAGTTATATACCAGATGTGAAGATGCCCAAACGTTTAAAGTAGATAAAAGATAGAATGAAGAAAATAATAGTAGAATTTGTGAGGTATTGCTAGAAAACATTGATAGGCTAATACAGTCATGTGATATTACTGAATGTGACCAAGAAGGAATTGATGCATGTGTTAACAATTTTACAAGTATTTTAAATGAGTAAATTATTCCTTATTGTTTCCAAACAGCCATACATTAAGGCACAGGTAAGCAGACTAATGTTATCAAGGGAGATAAGTCATGGTTTACGGATTCCTGTAAACAACGATATAAAGATTATAAATATGCACTGTATATTTTTAATGTTTGTAAATCTAATGTGAACAGAAAATTACTAGTAAATAAATAAAAAATGTATAAGAAACTTGAATATAAGTTAAAAAGAGAGTATAAATGTCAGCAAAGAGACATGTTAAATTATTTAAGAAAGTACAAAACGTTTAGGAAACGTTAACAAAATTTAAATGTGGATTTAAATGTAGAAGATATTTACCATCAATTTTATTCATTGGGATCTGGTGAGCACGCGATAGACAGGGACATATCCGACTTTCCTTATGATTATGACTATGAAGACTGAGGATCTACTTCCCCATGATCTAGATATAGAAATAACAGAGATTGAGATTCTGGCTGCTAGCTAAAAACTTAAAGCTAACAAAGCTTGTGGACAAGATGGAATTTTTAATGAATATTTTATCAATTGCAAAGATATTTTAATGCCATGTTTATTGTTATTATTCAATAATATATTCAGGTCTGGTTGTTTCCCGTCATCGTGGTCACTTGGTAATATAGTTCGTGTCTTTAAAAAAGGTGACATTAATAACACAGACAACTACAGAGGTAACCTTGTTAAGTTGTGCTGGTAAACTTTTTACTGCTATCATAAATGAAAGACTCGTATCGTTTGAAATGAAATACAATAAAGTAACAGACGCCCAGTTTGGATTTAGAAAAAACGCTTCAACTGTAGACGCCATTTTTGCTTTACAATCTTTAATTAATCGTACTTTAAAAAAACACACGTCTCTATTGTTGTTTTATAGATTATACAAAAACCATAATTTATGGTATAACATGATCAAAGAAGATGTAGAATGTAAACTTCTTAAAGTGATCAGATCATTATATAAAAGTGTGAAATGTTGTGTTAAATATAATGGTACTCTCTCCGAATTTTTTGATATTGAAAACGGATTATTTCAGAGGGAAATATTATCACCCCTTTTGTTTGCTATATATGTAAATGATTGTGAAATGCAGTTTTTACCAGATAATTGTCCATCTATTGAAATACAGGACATCAATATGTTTTAACTTATGTAAGCAGATGATATGGTGATTATATCTGAAACACCAGAGGGTTTGCAAACAATGTTAGACTCTCTTGCAAATTATACCAAAATATGGGATTTGACCGTAAATACTGGAAAAACAAAAATTGTTGCGTTTAGAAATGGAGGGATATTAAGGGGAAATGAAATATGGTTTTACGAAGGAAATAAATTGGATGTTGTCAATCAATTCAATTACCTTGGTGTTCTATTGAATTTTAACGGAATTTTTAGACATACTCAAAAGCAAGTTGCTGACCAGGGGAGAAAAGCTTTGTTTGCATTATTAAATGTTTATAAGAAAAAATATTTTAATATGGAAACTCAATTGACCGTTTTTGATACTTATGTAAATAGTGTTTTAAGTTACGGAGCAGAAGTATGGGGCTTCCATGCCGCACCAGACATCGAAAAATTGCATGTGAGATTCTGCAAACAAATATTAGGATTACATGAAAAACCCAGTAATGTTATGGTGTATTATGAACTTGGAAGATGTCCCATGAAAATAGTTAGAAAATTACGAATATTCAAATATTGGATAAAACGGAGAAATGTAGGAAATTGTATTCTAAGGTCATGCTATGATGATATGCTTTGTAATAATGACAATTGCTTAATGAGTGTAAAACAAGAATTATACAGAATTGGTCTTGGAAATGTGTGGGAATCCTCCAGTTTAAATAATAGCACTTTTCATATTATAAAAGAACGTCTTTGTGACATATTCAGACAAGAATGTTTTGAAATAATTCAATCTTCTCCTTAAAGAGTATTGTATCAATATGTGCTGAATTTGGTCACCAGTATTATTTATCAAAACCTGTAAATATAAATTATTTAAAACAAATATGTAAAATACGGATGTCTGCACATACGTTAAATATTGAGTGTGGCAGATATAATAGAACTGAAAGACGAAACAGATTGTGTTCAGTATGGACTTGAATGATGTCCTTGCTACATTGATATAAGGTTGAAACTAATTAAGAAATATCATGTAGGACATACAAGCATGTATACATTAATTAAACTGCTTACTTGTGAGAATGTATCCGACATTAGAAATCTGGGCAAATTTTTAATACAAGCAAACAAAAGGAGATCTGTGCTGATTGCTGGTTAGTGTTCACTCTCCATGGTGTGTGTGTGTGTGTGTGTATGTGTGTGTGTATCATATTGTATGTTGTCTCTGTATTGTTCTGTATATATGTTAAAACTGATAAGTCAACCGACTTAAAGAAATAAAGAACTTGAACTTGACTTGTAGCTTTTCTGTGTATGTGATATGTTAGGTTAAGGATATATATATTTGTTGGATATATATTTTTTAAGTTTTAATATTTAATAATCATTTATATTCCCTCAAAAGGGCTGCTGCATATTGTTTATCACATGATACAATCATTACATGCATGATGTACAATACAGATATAACAATAAATGGCTTAATATAGGTTTAATAACTTATGAATACAGGAAACAGTATTAGTTAATGAGTAAACAAATTCTAGCAGCAATAATGCACAGAATAGATATCAAACCAACTAAATATGAATTTTTGAACTGCTGAGAATATATCTATGAAAGTGATGGGGTTTCTCAGACTAAAAATCCTCTTATCTAAGCACACCTTGATACTGGGTGTGATATGGAAAAAGGCGTGTTTTATTATCTATGTATTAATTTTGTACTTAAAACATATTATCAAAATAATAATATGAATAGTTAGAAAATGAAACTTTTCTTTATTATTATAACATTTAATAATTTTGCTACGGGTTTAGGGGTGTGATACGGCGGGGACTGATACGGGTGTTGGGGTGTGATATGGCGAGGGCTGATATGGATTAGAGCAATTGCGTCATATCGCATATACAAAAAAAGACACGTTCTTATCAGTAAGCATACAATAAAAGATAAAATAACACATTTCATCTTATAATATGGCATATCAGCAGCACAAGGACTACAGAATGGATATATTCAATATATATATTAATTTATATTTAATTCATATTGAAGTATTTAAGTTTTAACATTTGTTATTGAAAATCTGAAAATCTTATCTTGTAAATACAGGTAAATACTGCAAATACTAGTCAAATACAGACTATAATCCTTCTAACGACATTCTTCTCCCCGTGTTATTTTACAAAGTGGGTGATTTGAGAACAAGCCACTAAGTTGTCCGTGTTTGACACCATGACAATTTAACAATAGGTCGGGCTTACGGTGCATCGCCCGGTGTCGACTCACGTAACATACATTTGGTATTTTCCTTTATACAGGTAAGGTGTTGGGTGTATGCTAGGTGAGATTGGGTGTCAGTTAGAGAAAAATATAGGATTTAATTACAGGTAAACTATAGTCTGTACTAGAAAGTGTCTTACCATATGAATATGAATGTATACATAGTATACATAGGATTGATTTCTTGTGATCAATTTTATTTATTCATAAAACTGTTTCCACTTCATCTGTTATAGTCTTCATCATAATAATAGGGAATTTCAGATTAAATGTCTTAACTTAACACATTATTACAATACAATACAATTTATAAGTAAGTGTAAGTGTCACATATCGATATACATTAAAACAACAGATTTTACAAAAAGTAAAAGCTATTTCAAAACATATATCAATCAGATATCGACATCCAGCCAAATCTGGCTTATGAGACACTAGAAGCCATTATCCCACCTTAAAATAAGTAAAAAATACTAGCACTGTACATAACTGGTGCCATTGAGCTAAAATTGGTGGGGATGTTTTAGGGCCTCGAAAGTGGAACTAAGCTATACATTTGCTTTAAATTGCTATTCCTCCTTAATGTCTAAATGGATATTGCAACCAAATATGGTCTGAAATATCATTAGGGAGGAAGGAGGACAATCGTTTCTTGAATAAACGAGGCGACCCCTGGGGGATAGAGAGGGCGGCGCCCCAAGAAAGGAAATTACCTAAAATCCTGCTTTTAAACACTACTCGTTCATGCCTAAAGTAGGTTACAACAATTTCAGTATGAAACATCATTTAGAAACAATCATTTCTTATGTAAATGAAGCAGGTTTAACCACCATTGACAGCCGGCCGGAGCCTTAAAAGGAGAAATCTATTCAGATTTAAGTTTCAATACTTTCTGATAGCTTTACTGACAAATAGTTACCAACTGCTGACCAAAACTGCCATCATGGAAAACAACTTCTTAGAATATTTCATTGAAGTTGAAAAGTTACCATTCTCCCTGCTCAGTCTATGTAGACAGATGACCGTTTAGGCCCATTAGCCTATTGTTATTAAAATGTTACTATTCTGTCTATACCACCTGCCTACGCCGCTATTAACCAAAACTTTATTACGGTATATGGTACGAATTGTTCTCTTCATTTTTATCTTACAAAGTATATTCCTGTAAAGTAAAGAATACATGTATGTCTCAGTAGATTAAATGCTTCTTTGCATTCATTGAGACTGGAAGAAAAAGAAATGTTTCTTCAGAACAAAGACATTGTAAGGAATGTACCTCCACATATGTGAAAGACGAATTTCGCTTTCTGTTAATTTGTAGTAAATATGACAGTATTGACATTTGTAATATTATAAAAAGTGAAAAATACAATAAAAGAAAATGTCCTATCTACAGTGTATGTCCACACAAAATCAGCTTGAGATTGAAATTCTGCAGACATAACCATAAAAATAAAGGGAAAAAAACGACATTCAGTCAACTGTTATTGTATCATTAGAAATTTATAGACAATGCATTGCAGAATTTTAAACAATCTCTGATATTAAGATTAGTTAATGAAGCTTTACTTGATCAACAATAATTTAAGATTTTAATAGCATGCAGGCAGCTAGTACTGTAATTGTTATAACAACTGTAAAATCGATATTATTTTCATGTAAAATAAAGGTAGTTAAAAAAAAAGAAAAAAAAATTCATCTACTACCACGTGTCACTTCTTTACAAAGAACATACATGGAATATTTCTCTGATTAAAGTAGACATAAGTTCTTAATAATAATATGCATTACACTTCAATCTACATCATTTTGAAACAGACTATAACCAAGTTGTAATCAGGTGTGAAAATTGAACTGTATGCTATGTGAGACTAGGAATCTTANAATTTTCTGACTCAAATTCTGGAGGTGATCAACTGTCCACTCCAGGTTCAATTTTCACAATGGAAATAAAATGGAAATGATGAGGCCAATCTGATTAAAATCATTTGTTACATGGCTCCGTTCACCTACCGACATTTTCTGACACAAATTCCCGGTAAGAAATCGAGTATTTATATCATTTCTTTCATCGTATTAACTGTTACGTTACCATATCGTTAGCTAGGATGTATAATAACGATAGTTCTTAGTACTTGCTCGAAGTTATTTGAAAGTGACAGAGGAATATTGACATACTGATCATTACGACGACAAAATGAAATCTTCTCGAATTTTTCAACAAGCTGATATTATTAACAATTAACCTTATTATTTTAATTATTACTATATCAAGTTGCATTAATATGTTAACAGGTTTCCACATTAATCTATGACATACTTATAGGGCATCTCACTTCCGGTTCAGACATCATAAAAATTATCGATAACAACTTGATCGTTTTATGTAATATATCGCTTATTTTATTATTTCTCTCAGGCAAATAAAATATCCTAATAAGCGGGTTTCATTGTACTGTTATTATTTATTTCTGACAGAATTGCGGACTCCTGTGGTGCAATGCAGGACATTGCACTTGCAAAATACATTTCTAATTTTGCATGTGGTCAGGTCATAATATGTTTGAAACAGAGGAAATAGTTTGGGCAATGTTTATTGAATTGTCGGGCGAATGGTGAATAGACTATCACTGGTTCCGTTTGCATGTAGAATGAAAAATCACATGGTCCGGGATACACTGATTTTTGCCATTATGTGAAGAATTGTTGCACTTAAGTGCCAAATCGTCTTTTTTCACCTAAGTGTAAAAAGTGTCTAGTATGTAATACATTATGACAACAATTTTTGCCATTATATGAAGATTTTATCATTATGACGCAGTATGCAGGCTAACGCCGTCAGCGTGGCCCTAGTGAGTTTGTGTAGTTTGCCAGTTAATACGCTGTCATCCATCGTATTTCTGTCGTTTACTCATGCAACATGTTCGCCTTTTAAAGCATGTGGACATTTTCCTACATGACAATTCCAATGATAATCGCAGTAACATTCGCGAAAAAGTCAAAGTCTACCGGAATCACCTCAACCTCCGCCGCCATTTTGACATCTGGGGCATGCGCAATGCATCGGTAAACGGAACTATTCATTGTGAAAAGAGTGATAAGAGAAAATCTTTTGTACTTAAGTGCAAAGGTACATAATGTAAAAAGATTACTACATAATGACAAAAAAGCTTATACAGTTGTTGCACTTAAGTAGTTATGTATTTTATCCTAAAACGGCCACTCATACTTTTGTGTCTGCTTCTATCATCACTACCAATTCAAGTAGTTTGACGATTTAGTTCAATCTCAGATAAAAAAGAGTATCTGACAGATTTTTGCCCTAATTTGGTTAAAATCCTTCAATTCTATAGAAGGAGAAATATTTAAACCTAGTACATAGTGTATGTTCACGTGTGCTGCGGCCCATGTCAGTATAGCATTTGTGTATTTCAGACATTTGAACGAACCCCTGTGACCCATGTCAGTATAGCATATGTGTGTTTTAGACATTTGTAACGAAACCCTGTGTCGACCCTGGCCGTGCGCGAAGTTTTGAGGTGGTGACAACAACATTCTGCTTTGACAAAACACATACCTCACATACATCGATGAATGGGGTATTTATTGATCCAAAGCCGCCTAAATTATCACCAACAGCTGCTATATTTCCTCAGAAGAGTCCTCGGTGTGTAATCGTTCGAAATTTAGCCCCTGAGCGACGCCATTTTGTATGTTATGCAAGAACACGGGAGTGACTAATCAACAAACCGTTCTGATCCGGACCGAAAATGGAATAGATCATTCTTATTCAGAACAACTCTGGACCGCCTATTTTTGTGGATTAGTCACTTTTCAAAAATGGCTGCTGAAAAAAATTGATGACCAGACGTCAGATCGTTTGAGCGTTTGATCTGGGATGGAAAATAAAAGGAATAAGCTTATAAGTGATAAAGACTTTTTAAAAATGGACTCTGCGAAGGATTTGACGAGCAGACATTCGGATAAATGTGGAATTACCCCAAAAGCAAGAATGTATCATAGTACCCATGTATATTTTTTCACTATAAAGGGTGTTCTGCATCCAAAACAGTTGGAATTTTGAAGATATCTCGTTTGCTGTTTTTTTTTGTATTAATATTATATATATGATGTTTAATTATTATTCCATCTTCTCGGAAGCTGCAAGGCATATCTTGACGAAAATTCACATGCTTAATAATGGGCATATGTAGTTGTGCATTCTCGTCTTTATTTTCAGATCATTGCCATAGTAACAACACGGCATGGAGGCCTCTGATTGGTCAAAATTTAGATTTTGTTCGATTTTGATGAAAACTGGTATATAGGGGTATTCGGGGACTGCGAATTCAACCGCATAAGTACATTGTAGGTGTATTATGGCATTGCGATCCGTTTATGATGAATCTTTGCGACTATGGGGGCAGTTTGGGGACTTCTGTAATGGTCCCCCATTACAATTGCTACTTGTTTTCAGTGAGATTATTGTTTTATGACACATGTTAATTAGTCCTCACCCGGTCCCCGGAGGGGGGAAATAGAAGTTTCATGCTGTTACTATTAACATAATCATACACAGAAGTGTATACTGACATATGACCCATGGCAAAATCCTAGTTGACCTGAAGACATTTGTGACACGTGCACTGCTGCTAGTATGTAGGAAATATATATTTCACCCTCTACCAATAGGCCCTAAGGAGATATTACAACAGTCATATAATTATGTATTCGGAGGTCCACTCATTATTTATAGCAGAAGCAGAGCCAAAAACTTCATCATTTTAACGATGATGTCTGACAAACCATATATAATGTCATAACAGCGATGATGTCGGACAGACAATACATAATGTCATAACAGCGATGATGTCGGGCAGAACTTGTTAAATGTCATAAAAAACCAATTCCTTGATAACGTCACATCTTTTACAAACCAAAAACAACGTCGAACAGAACACAGATATCAATACAGTCTGAAAGCATCGGAGGACATATATAATGTCATAAGGAATACAGTAGGACCGAATACATTTGTCATGATATGGATACAGCGTATAAGACTTGCGTAGTTGCATCAGTGATAACGTCGGACAGATACTATATAGCTTAGCGATACAGTATGTGAAACATTAAAAAAAATATGTATAATGCGTTAAGTTGTATATGATATACCGTTATACATTTACAATGTCGTTATTAGTTCGTTACTATGTTAATTCATAATAGTTCATTGTGTTACGGTACCTGCAACTCATAAAATTACACCGTACAACACTTAAGAGACCTCAACATGTACTTACCGCCTCCATTTCTCATACAAAGGTACGGAAACCTCCACAGATTCCCGAGTCCCACACACAGTCCGACGAAGGACAGCATGCCTTCCATCTTCCTGGACCATAATGTTCTGTCTCCGTCACCGCACTCAGACTCTGTGGATGTTGTGAGCTGACCCTCCTCTTCGTCTTTCTTGTTAGCCATTTCCATCGTATAATGCTTTGCCACACTCCCTGTGATATTGGACAACGTCTGTTTAAAATATCTTTGCGTTTGATAAACTGTTCAGTGAGAGGAGCAACAGCTGGTTGTCGTGTTCATTAGAATGTAACACATTACCATATACTTAAGACAACCAGATGGTATATACACATTAAACAATTGTAACTCTATCCATAACAACCTCATTGCTACATGTATACAAATAAACTGGACACAACATTGGCTGAAGATACTGAGTGTGATATAGGAAGAGGTAAATGTATGTAGTATTATGTATATAGCATNACATTAGTTATTACTAATGAAATAAAAAATACTTTGCTACCATGTAGTTTTGCTTTAAACATTGAAAAATCACCAATAAAATACATGAGTTTGGATATATATAATATCAAGCATTTAACTATATATACACAGCCAATGAACGTTTAAGTGTGTCGCAAACGTCGCGGGTCGATGGACATATGCATTGTATAATTTCGTCACATATCGTCGGCCAGATAAATAATACAAATCGCTAACTCAGTCATAGCTTGACAAAGGAACTATCGATGTTGAAACGTGGCGACACATTTAATCCTTATAAAGTAAACCTTTGGAAATAATAACATATTTACTTTATTACATATGGTAGAGACCGAGTTAATCACATGCACAATAAACATCAAAACTGTGACTGTCAAAATGAGTTTACGGCCATCTCTCGTGAACTTACAATTGATAGCACACAAAGACAACGTTAGGAACAGATCATGAAGATATCAACAAAAAGAAGTGGTAATATATAGACTTTCTGTGTAACGAGGTATCTAGAACACTAATACAAATCAAAGTAACTGAGTGATAGAGTTTCTACTACTATAAGGTCATCTATTAAGATCGAAGCTGTGATATTAAAGCACGTACTGTTAATAAAAGCAAGCCATTTCAGCTATGTATTGGTGAATGAAAACTTCCCTAGTGACGCATCGATATTTTATCTTTATTACCTGGATCACATTAAAAAGGTACAACTACCCATGTGTCGTTTTAGAAATGATAGCTATCAGGTTTACTGGGGCTGCCACGGTTGACATACATGTAATTAACCAGAAAGTGAGCAGTATGATAGGGCGATACACACAACACATGTTACGACATACGGATTTCTTTATAGCCTTCTATATTTTAATTAAACAGTAAACTGCATTCAATCTCAAACTATGGTATATGTTGTTATTTAAAGGCTAGTGTGATGTTCCATAAAGTATGTAATTTACAAACTTGACTGAAATGTCAACGCAGATGGATATTATTCCAGGAACTAGAGGAAGGTTCCTACCAGTCCATGTTGCCGTTCTCCTTGATTTTTGAGGGAGACATGTTCAAGGCAATGCATCCTTTATGTAGAGCCTGTGAACTTAGAAAATTCATCTGCGAAGCTGACAGAGGCAGATATATATCCTCCTGAAAATGAAGCCAGTCGGGAAAGTGTTTGATAGCCATTTCGAGGGTGTAAACCGGACACAATACTAATGGATGTAAAATAAGCTATACCAGTATTCGAGTATCGGTTATTTCGTTTGAGGAAGAATGGTTTGCTGTAACCAAATAAATTACAATCTTAAGACGGAATACTAGAGCGATTAAAAGATGTTTTCAAAGTGTATATGAGTTACCTTGTTTTTTATAGAAGGAAAATAGGCCAGACCAGAAAACACATCCTCATTGTTTCTCTGGTACAAAAGAGGTAGTTCAGTGCTGAGTGAACTTCTTCCTGAACAGACATATCAGTGTTTCCGCTACGGTTTTCAAGTTCCAGGAAACCAAAACTCTCTCGAGGTCTACTTGGCGGGAATATTTACTGATTTGCTGATGCACAAGCCATCTCTGTTAGCAGAAAAACACACCCAGAGTTTGGCACGTCTGTTTAATGCAACGGCCATTCAAAATGGATGGTATTCGTAAACTGACGGAGCAGAACGATTTACAGTTTGTGTAGTGTTTGAATGCGAAGTTATTCATCTTCAAACTACATTACGTTTTCTATTAAAATGCCCGGTCACTGAAGGTTGGTACACTATATGAACGGTAAAAATAGAACGAGCAGAATGTGGTTATATTGCCTTCAGATGAAACATCTGCAAGTGCATACTTAAGTGTCAACTAAACCGTAACTCAGACTAATATTGATACATCTAGGACAGAACATGAATACTTACTTGGGAGTTTTGAAACAATACCGGGAGAACAACACCAGTTGTTCTGGAAGGCTAGCGTCTGCTGGCGTACAGATCTCTGCACAATACGTGTAACGAAACACGATGCTTCAAAGATCTTCAAGAGTCTTGATGATCACCAATTATGTCGGGGGATCGTCAAAATTCGATCACGAAAGATTGCGATGACAAGAGAAACCATCGCGTTCCCCCGCGGCCGGTACGGTAAAGATCACGAGACGTAAGCAAGACCCACCGTGTTCGCTGTGATCACTCAGGCGAGAGACGTCGCTCTCTATTTACCTGGATAATTTATATGCTGGGAGATGATACTTCTTGCGAAATATAGATTACAAACACATAACACTAATATAGAGACAGGTATATATAATGCAGTGCCTCGTAACCAGAGATTTTGTACTTTATGTGATATTGGATAAGTTTCATTTCATTCTTATGTGTCCTGTATTTTTAGAATTAAGAGTATCGTATATCAAAGCCATATTATCGTATTCGTCCTTCTGCGTTTAAATTAATAGAGCTACTGTCTAGCAACAATTTAAACTTATTAGAAATTTAAGTAAGTACTTGATTCAAGCAACTGTTAAGAGAAGTCGTATACTATGGTATATAAGCTGGATCAATGTCTTGCTATACACGTTTTGTTACTGTATAATGTGATTGAGATCTATGTCTATTACCTCACAGTGAGTTATAATCTCATTGCAATATGTAATATATTCAAATTCTTTATTTCATCTTGAGCATATGCATCTCATCGATTGAAAGGGAAATTTCATAATGTACATTCAAAATCAGCACAGGCTGTAAGATACAATCAGCATATGGAATTTATAATTTAAATACAGGTGTTTTTATGACGNACGATGCTTCAAAGATCTTCAAGAGTCTTGATGATCACCAATTATGCCGGGGTATCGTCAAAATTCAATCACGAAAGATTGCGATGACAGGAGAAACCATCCCGTTCCCCCGCGACCGGTACGGTAAAGATGACGAGACGTCAGCAACACCCACCGTGTTCGCTGTGATCACTCAGGCGAGAGACGTCGCTCTATATTTACCTGGATAATCTATATGCTGGGAGATGATATTTCTTGCGAAATATAGATTACAAACACATAACATTAATATAGAGACAGGTATATATAATGCAGTGCCTCGTTACCAGAGATTGTGTACTTTATGTGATCTNCAAACTAGTTAGAAGCCAACAGAGTAGAACGTAGTAAACATGCATGATATATGAACTGACCCAGGTTAGTAAATTCTTTGATATTACCGGTTGATGATAATTTGATTAATCTATAGACAGAGGGATAAGTACGATAATATAATTTAATATATTTACTTCGTTGTTCGCTGAAGGAGGGGTATTTTAGAATGAAGTGGAATTCGTCTTCTATATCATTGTTAAAGAAAGGACACAATTTTAAATTATGAGGAATTTTTCTATGCCTTCCAGTTGCTATTAAAAGATTGTGTGAAGACAGTCTTATTTTGACAACTGCTTTTTTGTACTTTACAGGAATAGGTTTATTTAAGTAAGGTTGAAGGCAGGCATGATCAATAATATGTTGATACACCCTGCACTAATGTGTATTGAAGCTACCATGTGCTTGCCAGTACTCCGACATACCAGTAGAACAGAGTTCTTGTTTAACAGCACCCACCATATTTTTACAATGTGGGTTCGATTCACACTCATTGTATATATCTTGATAACATGCATTTAAAATACAGTTGCTAGAAGTCAATAGTTTGAACCAGTATTTCAAAATTCTAATTTTCCTCGAAATGATAAGAGGATATCTACCCAGTTCGAAATAGATCAAAGCGTTTGGTGTAAATTTTCGAACTCCTAAATATTCTTACAAACGTCTAGATGTAGTTGTTCGATAGCAGGCGCTTTGTGTAAACTCCACACCTCGCAAGCATAGTTGGCTACACTGCCGACATGTGTCAAAAAGTGACAACAGTGTACAGAAATTTGACAACATAAATTTACATGATCTTTTAAGAGAAAACTGAGCTTTCCTTCCCTGTGACGCTAATTGTTTCTGCGTTAAATTAAATTTACCATTATAATTGAGTTTAACCCACAGGAAAAAGAATTTACAGACTCAAGTGTAACACCATCATACTGCCATGTTTCATTTGCATGTAATACAGCCGATTTTCTGAAAACTACAATTTTTGTTTTTTTCAACGTTAACTGTTAGAGACCACCTCCTATAGTATATAATAACAATTCATCTAACATGTGTTGTAGGCCGTCAACACTTTCAGAGGAAAGCACCATATCGTCGGCGTACATTAGTAAGAATAACGACAACTCTTGTAGCTCTAAAGGGTGAACACCATTGTTGAGGAATTCTATCTCACAGTCGTTAACAAACATACTAAATAAAATCGGAGAGACAATTTCCCCTTGTAAGACCACGGTTTTGTTATCGAAAAATTCTGATAACTTCCTATCTACGGTTATACTTGATTTTATTTTACTATACAAAGATTTGATCACATTATATAAAGTAATCGTGCTACATTTACCTTCCTGTTGAGGTTGTATGCTAGAAATTTGGTTAGCTTTAGGCTTTATTTGTATTATTTCATAAACAAATAAATTATGCTTCATAAGAGTCCGCTAAGTTACCTTAGGAAAAGCTTCAAGTTTTCCCCAACCTATGACTATTTCATGAATTTGTAATTATTATGTATGGAATTGAATCTATTGCATATGTTCTCCGCCATGGTACAAGATATATTTCTGTACGCCTATATGCAATGTGCATTTGGTAATAAATTGAATTGAATTGAATAAGCTATTGTCAGAGGCGTTTCTTTTGCTAATGGTTTCTCAATTTCATTACTATAAAAGCAAAAACATACAAACAGAAGTAAGAGAGATATAAGAGAGATATATATTTTACATATCTAACAGTAAAATGGTATTTGTTAACTTAGCTGAAATGCATTCCTCATTTTCTTTCTTAGGGTGTCATAGATTACCGCTTCGTATGAGCACAGACTTAAATAGCAATCTAATTTCATAAGTATACAAAATGTCGGCTTTATATCAATCTTATATAATTCATTACGTTCTCGTTTTAATAAAAACACCACAGCGAAGGTTTGGCACCAGCAAAGTAATCATACAAGTTATTCCACGGAATTAGATTATATTCACACAAATTATTTGTTTATAACTTGATATATTTTACTCGCGGTAAAATGACCAACAAAAAGAAATACGTATTATTAATACCAGAAGTATCAGGAAATTCAAGAAATATATCCAAAGATCTATATTTTGCATAAAGGGTATAATAATAACGTATATGTTACTTACTACACCCTCTCCCTGAAATAAATACGTAGAATTATTTGTCATTGACACGTAATTGAAAAGTATCATCATCTCTTGTTAAGAAGTTATACAGAAAACTTGTTTATAAAAAAAAAAAAAAAAAACACATTCTTAAACAACTCAAAAAGAACATGTGCATTTGTATCTCAATGATCTAAACTGTATGAAATAAAATAAAGAAAAACTCTTCAAACGCTCGCACTGTTTACTAAGAAAATCTTTTATCTAATATAACCAAAACATGGAGTCGTATGAATAGTTACTCGCACAAAAGTATCAGTCATTTTGAGTTAAATCATCTCTTAAATGTGCTTCTTGCCATGGAGAATAAATACGTATCTTTCATTTCTTTAATTTCATTGATTCAGGTTGAATTAGATCCAAAAACTTTTACTCGTAGTTCCAGTAGTATACTAAAGGGCGTAAACGATGTGTTCGGTAAATTAAACAGATTAGTACCTGTCAATCACGCTCGGTAGAGAGGTCGGTAGAGAGGTCGGTAGAGAGGAGGATCCTAATCGTGCATTTGATTGGTTGGTGTACTTCACGATACTCAACTCCAGCGCGAACTGGCATCCCTTTTAGGGACCGTAATTCTCGTCACACTCACATGTTTGTGTCCGCCTGATTCGATAAGAAGACAATGTTAAGATAAACGTAATCTAACAATAGTTTTTTTATATAATTAGCAGGAATTGGTTTTGAACGATAAGTTTGCAATGCTAAGTGATCTACAACATGCCTCTCTCTCAATCTCCCTTCGAAATTAAAACAAATCAGGTCTAAAATACGCCTTCCCAAATATCCCCGAACGAACACCTTCCTGTGTATTTTTTTTCGTTCAGAATCATAACATTTATAAGAGTTGCCTCCCCTACGCCGGTTGAAAGTAGTTGACCTTTCGATTGACATGACGCCAGGTACTATTTGAAAGCGTCTCGGCGACTCATATGGCACGATTTGGGCAGACGACCCAAGTAGAAATTGACGAAAAAAGGAAGAAGATTTACGCTGAGANCACCCCCATCTATAAGTTGGAAAAACTTACTGACTAATCCTACTGTTATATTATATGTCAATAAAATTGTTTAAACTAACACAGCGTCCAGGGTTGGAATATGAAAACATAAAAGTTCCACAGCATATGGTTCTGTATAGGTATAAGTTGTTCAAGGTATTGTCATCCAGGTAAATGTGCTCCCAGTTCGCACCAGTTTATTTTCAGGCACGCTCCCCGGGGACATGATCTCCATTTTTAGAACTTCACTATAAAGCTATATGCAATTTAATTTTGCCTAACAATAAATTATTATAGAAATAAAGTTTGATATTGTATATAAAAATGATCGTGACTACGCATTTACAACAAGAAACAAAACTACAGTTAGCTTATGTTAAGATACAAGGTGGTAGATTCTGCTGGTGGATTTTTAGCCCCCATGGTTTTCGGTAACCTTGATGGCCACAGTCTCTTTTGAATAGTGGCATGGCTAACACTATGCACACTTTGCTAATTATTTCGCCTGAAATTAGCCAGCACCCATCTTTTATAATTAATATGTTAAGGGGCTCTAGCCCCCTCCCTCCTCTGTTTCAAGAGTAGTTTATAACAATTTATCGCACCTCGGACAAAATTGTATCATCTGATTGGTTAAAATCGGGTCACGTGGCGACGTACAGAATCGTCATGAAAAGGTTAAAAACGTTTAATAACATTTATAAGAGTTGCCTCTCCTATGCCAGTTGAAAGTAGTTGACCTCTCGATTGACATAACGCCAGGTACTATTTGAAAGCGTCTCGGCGACTCAGCTTGTTGACAAATATGGCACGATTTGGGCAGACGACCCGAGTTGAAATTGACGAAAAAAGGAAGAAGATTCACGCAGAAAAGACGTTGAAATATAACAATCAATCTGCAAAGTTCTTAAATATGTAGTCGAAAAGGTACAGGATGTAGAGTTTGAGAACTTCAGTACCAATAGATTAGATGAAGCCCTTTCGCATTTCTACCTGGACGCTAGGAAGACTGATGGAACATTGTATAAGGCCTCTACTCTAGAGGGTTTGCGCCGTGGACTGAATCGATATCTGACAGGACCCCCTCATAATTAGGGTTTTTACATTATTAAAGATGCCGATTTCCGGTTCTCAAACCTGAGTTTTGATGCAGCTCGTGCAGAACTGAAGCAGGTCGGGAAAGGCAAGGTGGATCATTACCCATTTATTACAGTCAGACAAGCAGACATTGTATTCTTCTGTTTATCTGTCGCCCAAAACCCCTACAGGACTGTAAGTTTGTCAACGTGGTGCAGAAAATATGCATACCATGAAAAACCATAGTTGGTCAGTAACAAACCATATAACTAATATTGGGTTTCCAACCTTTTTGCCCCTGGAATCATCCATGATAAGTTTTTTAAGGGCGAAAAGCCGTATAAAGCTGTGTAATTCATTTTTGTCATACTTTATCTATTACCAAATTGTAGAGATGCAGTCACTTGAGTATGTGTGTCTCTAATCTTTTTAACTACTACATGCATGATAAGATATTAATATACTTATATTTCGGCGTGCAGTGCAGTAGATAACAGACACACTCTTAAGTAGCCGAACGCCGACATCCGGATCTTCTTGTTCTTTTCAGCGCACTACAGCTGTGGTGAAGACGTGCACCTCTATGGAATAGGATCATTTGATTTTCTCTAGTACAGTACGTATCATCACTTGATTTAGATGCACTCCGTGTACGGGTACTAGAAACACATTTTTTTTTGCGGTTTTGTTGTTTCTTAAAATTTATATTATTAAGAACGTCTTATCCGAATTTCATTCATTTATATAACAAAAAACACCATTTTATGCTTTCACATTATCTATGTTTGTATTTCAAAGGCAACAGTATAAATAAAACAATAATTATTCAATATACAAATTTAAATTATTTAGAACGTATTTTCCAAATTTCATTCATTTGTATCAGAAAAAACATTTTCTGCTATCCACCTTGTCTATCTTTGTATTTCAAAGGCAACAGTATAAATAAAAAATTGTAGTGTTCCAAGATGCTGTTCCTGCTGTTTATTTTTAAAATCTATTTTGTCATGTTCAAGGCGGCCATTTTGAATAACAACGGTGGACGTTTTCTGTAGGCCTTTACATTTAAAAATGTTTCGAAGGTCCAACAGTATCTGTATACCATTCATTTATTAAAGGAAATTAACGAATTCTGCTGTCGGTGTCTGCTGTTTAGATTATTTATTACTACTCTCTGTATAAAACCTAAAGAAGAAATATTTTTTGAGCTGTCTCCATATCTGAAACATGATTGGGCCAAAAATATTTGCGTACCAAATTTCATTTCTTTTATCTATATCACGAAACAACAAACATTCCACATTAAGGGTGTATGTTTTAAATGTACAAGTCGGCCATCCTGATTAAAAAATGGAAGTAGGAAATCTCTGAGATGCCTCAATAATAAGGACTGTCCAAAATATGTGCATGCTTTATTTCACGCTTTGATGTCTAAAGTGCATAACGAACAACGCTGCTGCACTGAAAACTACAGTGTGTATCGGGACAACGATACGACGCTTAAATACTGTTATACAGTGGCGGCTATGAAGCGTTATCTCTATCTGCAATATCAGTGCGAATTTCTCAATAAGGATATTGTTATCGCATTATGGTACTTTCGAATGTCTCGAGAAGATTTATTGCCTTTGAATTTAAAGGTTATCAGTATAACTGAGGTATGATGTCACACTGGGGTCGCGCGTATCTCAGGGTCCTAAGACTTGTATTCTGTATATGAATAAAGTTCTGGTTTAGAGACTATATGTAATTTGTACCAGACATACCATTACATTTAGCTAAATGTTTTACAAACCTCTGATTCTCTTCATTCACTTCACGCGGGTTTTGACTACCATGAACGCTGGTAGACGACACTGGTATTGGTATCCGTATGTTGTATACGTTTACTTCCGGTAAGTCTGTCGCATTATAAAACTTTAAGGTTTTATGTATTTTCAAAATGTTACATCTTTTTTTTTAACTAATGTTGAACATAAGACAACGATTTCAAGAGACAATAGAACCCATCAAATATATATATTACATATTATATATTCAGAGATAATTCGATGAATTCTCAAACAAATATGCTGTCAATTTTTCCAAGCCAACATTCAAAATGTTTTATAATGTTACATAGTCTTACAGTTGTATTTGTCAATACTGGACGACAGGACAGGTAATGTTCGTGAAACAAGTCCTTATCAGCGATAAAGCGACTATAACAAGTCGTCACCATGAATCTTATCGATTTAATTGAACTCTGGTTCAAACTCGTATTTCACTTCCTACACGTTTGGTATTGGTCCCTCGTCACCACGCGGAAGATTTTAGATCAGGGACTTTTTTAAGTGATACCAGCGGGACTTGGCATGTTGTCAAGATATTTTTTTATTTCTTTTTTTTTTAGGTTGTGTACACCTACTACGTAACGCTGCCGTTCAAACCATGCACTTGGCTACCAGCCGTCACCATGAAAAGGCTCAAACCCACGCCAGTGTTTGATTCCAAAACGGCGAATATTAAATACACAAATGAGAAGCCAGCATTGCCAGTGAAGAAAGAAACTCCAGATATTAATACAGGAACCAACTTTCTAGATATATTAAATTCACCTGCAAGCCAAGCAGAGGTTACGAAGTCAGACCAACTGCGAAGAGAAACAACACAGCCAAAAACGCTGTCGCCTCCTTCCCTTCTGTCAGCATCAGCACCGCCATTGCCACCTACCTCGCCACTTCCCCCACCACCATCGTTTGCACCTCCGCCACCACCCAGGTTTGAACCCCCGTCACATCCCGCGTCGCTCGTTGAAAAACAAGAGGAGCGGAAAACCGATGTGTTTACAGAACTTGATATCCAACCTCAATTTATGATGGGTTCACGTGACGATGAAACAATGGAGTCTGACATCTCAACAACAGATGACCGACATCCCCTGGCGGAAAGTTCGCCCCAAGAAAGGCGGCGAGGAGGTGGTCACCGACCGGATTTCACTCTGAAAGGAAGTGTGCGATTTCCTGTTCAACCAGAGAACAGAGTATCGAGCATTTATGATGTGAGTATCACTTTTTTAATAAGAAAATTGTTTCAATATTTTTAGAGTAAACTAGTTGTATTAACGTCTCAAGTGATACGTGTACATGTATAACGTTCAAATGCATGAATTCATCTCGACAGGTACACACTGTATGGCATTCTCAGCAACATATCTGACACATATATGACTTAACCAGAACAGGTATGACATTTGATATATACAAGTAGGATTTTATCCAGACAAGAATAACATTCACATGTAGGAATTATCTGGAAAAGTAGCGGCATTTACGATAATTGCATTCACAGGTTTGACCTCCGAAGGTATGGCCCAATATCGATATATAAACGGATTCCACAATAATAATCTAGACAAATATAGAGTGGCGGTAGAGTCTGTACCGCTAGCATAAATCTGAGGTTTTTAAACAGGGATTACCCGATCTAATTGATAACATGCAAAGTATACGTTTGAGATATATGGGGTCTGTGAATATAGACACAAAACCATCATAAACTGTTTTCCAATATTCGTTTGAGTTAATAATATTGTTTTGTTCAAAATGACTCAATACAAGCACTTTGATAGATTCCGTTGTGATATTTCGACCCCAGATTATTCTAGAAACATCTAGTTATAGGTTTTTCTGAAACTCTAACAAATACAACAATAAAACTTAATAGAAAGCTGGGCCCGTATTCAGTAAACATGCTCAAGCATGTTGGTTTTTTTTGTGCTCAAGTCTAATTTTTTGTTCCGTTTATAAATTAATAATGAAATCTGATTTTGGCTTGAGCACAACATATATGCTTGAGCTTGAGGACGGTTTCATGAATACGGCCCGAGTACTCAGTGACTATAGACATGGATTCATAGTATACTTATCATAGGCAAATATATTGAATGTGCATTTGAACACTGGTCTTAACACATTATACTGTATTTGAACATTGATTTATAGCAAACAGCCAGGAAGGATATACAACATAAACATCACGTAACTTGCTTACTTCAAAATACACAATTCACAAATGAAACAAGAAAATACGAAAGTGTGAACAAACCCGTGATTCGAACACCAAATAAGTGCGAAACATTGTGTTTACGGCATTCAAAGCTTATCACAAGACCAATCGGGAACCGTCGGCACTTTCCGTAAACGAGAAAATACGGAAAGTGCCGACGGTTCCTGATTGTTACAGGATCTGGCTCAACAACTGGAGCGTATTTGTGCTGATTAACATTGACGTCAAGTTAGTCGCAGACAACTCGTATTAAGCTGAATATTTCACTTTACTGTGCTGCTTAAACCTTAAATATACACTAATTGGTTAATTATATGGTTTTAATCTACAACTTACAATAGTTATCTTTAGCTTAGCAAGGTTAACTTCTGACACGATAATATACTTGATGGCCGTGTAATAGATCGCTGGAGACATATATAATGTCCTTGAATCGTTAGATGACATCTCATGGCGGTTATCACACCTACAAAAACCTGCCACGTCCGGAATACCAACTTTCACGAGTGTTTGCTGTGTTTTTGCGTATCATCAATTCTTGTTGTTTTAGTCGACAATGAATTTAATCTTGTATATTAACACACTGGTATATTTTATCTAGTTTACTTACTCTATCATGGTTACGTCAATGTTAGTACACACACAGCATGTACCAATACATTGACGTGTTACCATATAGACTGACGATAGCGTAATGGCAATGGGACAATCCTACAGAAAACCAGATATACTTCATACTTAGGTCCGTAGGTACATATAAATGTAATGCTCACGTGCACATCAATACTTGTGTTCTACAGCCGATCAAAAAAAAGATAAGCAGGAAGAAATTGTTGTTTGAAACGGGTGCTCTATTTCAACCTTTTGTCATTGTATTCATTTTAATAGTATCCAGAAATTTAGTAGGTCCATAAAACAGTCCAAACAAATTTATTTTAAACCACACCATGCTCATTTTGTCAATATGTGGGACTAAAAGTTAATTAGAATTTCAAGTAAAGCGTGCCAAAAAAATTTTCAGCTACAGTGTAAATGTAGAAGGTTTCGACCCCTTTTTACCAACTGTATTGTATGTGTACAAGGTTTCGACCCTGTATTACCAGCTATATTGTATATGTTCAAGGTTTCGACCCTGTATTACCAGCTATAGTGTATATGTACAAGCTTTCGACCCTATATTACCGGCTATAGTGTAAATGTACAAGCTTTCGACCCTGTTTTACCAGCTATAGTGTAAATGTAAAGCTTTCGACCCTGTTTTACCAGCTATAGTGTATATGTACAAGCTTTCGACCCTATATTACCGGCTATAGTGTAAATGTACAAGCTTTTGACCCTGTTTTACCAGCTATAGTGTAAATGTAAAGCTTTCGACCCTGCTTTACCAGCTATAGTGTATATGTACAAGGTTTCGACCCTGTATTACCAGCTATAGTGTATATGTACAAGGTTTCGACCCTTTATTACTAGCTATAGTGTAAATGTACAAGCTTTCGGCCCTGTATTACCAGCTATAGTGTATATTTACAAGGTTTCGACCCCATATTACCAGCTATAGTGTATATGTACAAGGTTTCGACCCTGTATTACCAGCTATAGTGTATATGTACAAGGTTTCGACCCTGTATTACCAGCTATAGTGTATATTTACAAGGTTTCGACCCCATATTACCAGCTATAGTGTATATGTACAAGGTTTCGACCCTGTATTACCGGCTATAGTGAATATGTACAAGGTTTCGACCCTCTATTACCAGCTATAGTGTATTTGTACAAGATTTCGACCCTGTATTACCAGCTATAGTGTATATGTACAAGCTTTCGGCCCTGTATTACCGGCTATAGTGTATATGTACAAGGTTTCGACCCTCTATTACTAGCTATAGTGTATTTGTACAAGATTTCGACCCTGTATTACCAGCTATAGTGTATATGTACAAGCTTTCGGCCCTGTATTACCAGCTATAGTGTATATGGACAAGGTTTCGACCCTATATTACCAGCTATAGTGTATATTTACAAGGTTTCGACCCCATATTACCAGCTATAGTGTGTATATGTACAAGGTTTCGACCCTGTATTACCGGCTATAGTGAATATGAACAAGGTTTCGACCCTATATTACCAGCTATATTGTATATGTTCAAGGTTTCGACCCTATATTACCAGCTATATTGTATATGTACAAGGTTTCGACTCTATATTACCGGCTATAGTGTAAATGTACAAGCTTTCGACCCTTTATTACCAGCTATAGTGTATATGTACAAGGTTTCGACCCTATATTACCAGCTATAGTGTGTATGTACAAGGTTTCGACCCTGTATTACAAGCTATAGTGTATATGTACAATGTTTCGACCCTATGTTACCAGCTAAATTGTATATGTTCAAGGTTTCGACCCTATATTACCAGCTATATTGTATATGTACAAGGTTTCGACTTTGTATTACAAGCTATAATGAATATGTACAAGGTTTCGACCCTGTATTACAAGCTATAGTGTAAATGTACAAGTATTCGTCCCTATATTACCAGCTATAGTGTATATGTACGAGGTTTCGGCCCTGTATTACCAGATATAGTGTATATGTACAAGGTTTCGACCCTATATTACCAGCTATAGTGTATATGTACAAGGTTTCGACCCTGTATTACCAGCTATATTGTATATGTTCAAGGTTTCGACCCTATATTACCGGCTATAGTGTATATGTACAAGGTTTCGACCCTGTATTACCAGCTATATTGTATATGTTCAAGGTTTCGACCCTATATTACCAGCTATAGTGTATATTTACAAGGTTTCGACCCCATATTACCAGCTATAGTGTGTATATGTACAAGGTTTCGACCCTGTATTACTAGCTATAGTGTATATGTCCAAGGTTTCGGCCCTGTATTACCAGCTATAGTGTATATGGACAAGGTTTCGACCCTATATTACCAGCTATATTGTATAAGTACAAGGTTTCGACTTTGTATTACAAGCCATAATGAATATGTACAAGGTTTCGACCCTGTATTACAAGCTATAGTGTATATGTACAATGTTTCGACCCTATGTTACCAGCTAAATTGTATATGTTCAAGGTTTCGACCCTATATTACCGGCTATAGTGTATATGTACAAGGTTTCGGCCCTGTATTACCAGCTATAGTGTATATTTACAAGGTTTCGACCCCATATTACCAGCTATAGTGTGTATATGTACAAGGTTTCGACCCTGTATTACCAGCTATAGTGTATATGTACAAGCTTTCGACCCTATATAACCGGCTATAGTGTAAATGTACAAGCTTTCGACCCTATATTACCGGCTATAGTGTAAATGTACAAGCTTTCGACCCTATATTACCGGCTATAGTGTAAATGTACAAGCTTTCGACCCTGTTTTACCAGCTATAGTGTATATGTACAAGCTTTCGGCCCTGTATTACCAGCTATAGTGTATATTTACAAGGTTTCGACCCCATATTACCAGCTATAGTGTGTATATGTACAAGGTTTCGACCCTGTATTACCGGCTATAGTGTAAATGTACAAGATTTCGACCCTATGTTACCAACTATCGTGTATATGTACTGTACAAGGTTTCGACCCAATGCTATGTATATCTGCATGTTGTGTTGAAGATGTGGTAAATTTATTTTGCGTTTATGTGTTGATGCTGATATTTTTGCAACTGTGTGCTGGCACTGTGGTATAACTTGCACTTATGGATTGATAATATGGTATATTACAAGATTACCTATCAGCATTACCGTATGAACGCAATTTGAACAGTGTCATTTTGAAGCTTCTCCAAACGCCTCGAATAACATGAGGTAACCCCTTAGAAACAAAACATTTTTTGACATTAAGCTGTTCCAGGAATCTCGTTTGCACTGATGACACTGACACTTTTATATCGAAAATATCAGGCAATATCCATATATAAGTCAATAATAACTATAAAAAGATAGAACTAAAAATAGGAATTGAACGATTTTTTGTCACTTTCATGCCAATATTAACACAAATTGGTTACATACATATTTTCCACAAATCCTGTATATAACCGATTTGAGTTCATACCAGCATGACATTGAAACAGAAATGTCGTTCAATCCTTATAAACATGTATATTATGCTATGTTATGAAGAAAATACTGCACTTATTTGTAGATGATGTGGTAAATATTTTGTAATTACAGTTGTGAACTTGGTTTTGGAGCGTATATAAATGGCTTGTGTTTACAGAAAAATGAATTCAACAGTATATTACATATTGTATTTAATATATAATTAGATGGCTTATATAATTCTGCTTCAACGTGTGTCTAACCAAGTTCTATTACTATGTGTAGCCAATGCGTGAAATATGGGTAACCAGATAAAATATAAGATAAAGCTCAACAAATAAGTAAGCTTGTCAAAACTCAAAACAATTTATTGTTGATTAGCATTTTTTTCTCCATAAATATTTTCACAAAGTTATATGTAGGCAACGTTTTAGTCTATAACAGCGATTGCTTATATAATTGGCAAAAGAGTAGACAGCCAAAATGGGCAGGGGAAGGAAACACACATTTGTTCTGGTCTTATAACCTTACAGGTTGTTTGAGGCATATTGTTTGTTTCTTGTTTTTGTTTGTTTGTTTGTTTATTTGGTGGGGTTTTTGTTTGTTTGTTTGTTTGTTTGGGGGGGGGGGGGGGGATTTGGTGACCCATAAAAATGAAATTTTATGGAATATTCCGTTTTTATATGAGGTCCACTATCTTGATAATGAGTTATCGTTGAAATATTTGAGGATTTACAGACAGAAGGCTCTGTCATGCACGTTTCATCCACTACATAAACAACCATATGTTTTACTGTAATCCAGTAAGCCGCTTATACAGCCAATAAACAATGAAAAGTAATTGACTATATACATCTTTAAGGGTCGAGCTTAATTCTGAAGCTTTTTCTAATTAGTCCATGTGTTTTTTTCTTAAACATTTTCCCCACTGGTTGTATACATGTATTTGCAAATTGAGTCCGGTAGGTACAAACCGCAACCGTCAGATTTTACATTACTAAAACATTATTACATTGACGGATATAAAGCAGATTTTGTTTTGATTATGTACATACAATATTTCTGAGGTGCATTGGTTTCTTAATCTTTGAAAATTCCTTGGTAGCCAGGAAAGATACACCGTCGCGTTTGCTAAGTGTTTCTGTTACGTAACTCTCTTCCTATGGGTAATATCTCAAACTTGACACTATGCGACCGTTATTATTAGACAAATAATCAATATCTTGTGATTATATATATATATCAGTTCTCACTTTGAGTCATTGTACAGACTGAGAGTTGTACCTGCAATTTAAATTTAGAAAACTTCCTTGATCGTGTGATATCAGTACGTGTACACGGGTATATCACGCGCTCTTGTCGTTCTAAACCAATGAACAGTCTGATACACTATATATTCAAAAATGTATTACTCAAAAACTATATATGGCTTGGATTAAAGATATTGCGTGTTGTGCTTACTCACGTTTTACTAACCATTTTGATTTCCCCATTGTTGACCTCTAGCTACACTGATGATTCAGTGGAAGACGAATTAGCTGTATGTTTCAGTGTAATCCTTTTTTTACAACTGTATCTACAAAAATGTACTACCAAATTACAAAGATGTGTAATGTATTTTTGACAAATTGTATCTACTGCCAAATATAAAGATTCAAACAGACGTTTGTGTCTGTGTTTATTTCGCTATACAGTCAATAATACATCCAGGGGGTTGTTAACGCATTCATTTTTGTGTACTTTTCAACTGTGTCACCATATCTTGTGTACCTGTCAAATGTCTCATCAGTTCTTGTGTTCCTTTCGAATTGTCACCAATTTGTTTTACATAACATTGTGATTGAGTGTCCGTATCCGATGATGACAATAGCATTGTAGCCAAACTGTATTATGGCGTGGTTAACATGATACACTTGTTCTATTAAAGCAAAAAATTGTAAATTTGTAACATTATAGAAGCTTTGTAGGCACTTTGTATGAATAATGAAAATAGTGAAAATAGGACTGTCCAATGGGATCGTGTTAATACCAGTTCCTATTACCACGACCTCAGTCTAATCTTAAAAACAAATATAACAGATATTACTGTCTATCCGTCGAAGAGCATGTTAGCATTATTTACCTATATACTTTCAAATTTCAATGAGATTATACAATAAAAACCTAAAGAGAGATACAGGCTTATACTATTTACAACATCGGATTGACGGCATTTCAATGAGATAATACAATAAAAACCTAAAGAGAGGTGCAGGCTGATACTATTTACAACATCAGGGACACGGCATTTCCATGAGATTATACAATAAAAACTACAAGTTAGGTGCTGGCTGATATTATTTACAACATCAGGGACACGGCATTTCAATGAGATAATACAATAAAAACCTAAAGAGAGGCACAGGCTCATACTATTTACAACATCGGGGACACGGCATTTCAATGAGATAATACAATAAAAACCTAAAGAGAGGTGCAGGCTCATACCATTTACAACATCGGGGACACGGCATTTCAATGAGATAATACAATAAAAACCTAAAGAGAGGTGCAGGCTGATACTATTTACAACATCAGGGACACGGCATTTCAATGAGATTATACAATAAAAAATACAAGTGAGGCGCTGGCTGATATTATTTACAACATCAGGGACACGGCATTTCCATGAGATTATACAATAAAAACCTAAAGAGAGGTGCAGGCTGATACTATTTACAACATCAGGGACACGGCATTTCAATGAGATTATACAATAAAAAACCTAAAGAGTGGTGCAGGCTCATACTATTTACAACAACGGGGACACGGCATTTCATTGAGATTATACAATAAAACTACAAGTGAGGTGCTGGCTGATATTATTTACAACATCAGGGACACGGCATTTCAATGAGATAATACAATAAAAACCTAAAGAGAGGGGCAGGCTCATACTATTTACAACATCGGGGACACGGCATTTCAATGAGATTATACAATAAAAACTACAAGAGTCGTGCAGGCTCATACTATTTACAACATCGGGGACACGGCATTCCAATGAGATTATACAATAAAAACCTAAAGAGTGGTGCAGGCTCATACTATTTACAACATTGTGGATTGTGGTTCAGGCAAATAGTATTTACTATGCCAGTCTGCTACTGTTGGTCTAGTTCTGATGTAACTGTACGTGAAGTTAGTAGACAATTATTTATAAAATGTTCTCAAGATGATTTTTAAGTTATCATTTTATTGAAATATAAGTATTTGCAGTCATGAAGGAAAGGATAAAAAAACTGCTGTTAATACTTTTGGTATAAAGCGTTTCTTAAATATAATCTTTATCATGGCCTATACCTCTGTTGGAAACAAATCGAAATTTGTTTTAAATCTGGGAAAAGAAGTTAGTTTAACAGTGACAGGCTAAATGTTTGATCTGAGATGAATAGATTTAGAAATTTTCTTTATTGAGAAACGCTTGTGACGTCTGACTTACAGGGACCTAGTATATAGAAGTATATACTCATCGTTAATAACGTAACGGCATGTAGACACTAGTGAGAACTAGCACGTGTCCTTCGTACTGGTTTCTGAGGATTAGAAAATGTACATAGAGCACCAAATCAAGTCAGATAAAGGAAGGATACTTTTGTATCGGACATTTTGTATCTAAATTGAAAAGGTTTTTTTATTTATCCAAAAGAATATTGATGTTTTTCGTCGGTGTACTATGAGTGAATTTCCTTCAATATCGATATAATGAAATTGTGTTTTCAATTAAATAATGTTTGTTTGTATTACCTTTGTTAATATATCATTGCACAATACATTGATTTAATGATTAATATCATTAAATACTGGTGACCTACGTAAACTCCAGCACATATTCATTTTCATTTTTCTTCACATTTTTGATTCTGAGCTAAAATTAAGTCAATTGAACAAATCATGAACCAATAAAGTTTTTAAGAATAACATTATTGTAGTATTCGAGCGGTAATAGGTAACATTGTCAGCACAAAAATCCTCCGAGAGCTGTCTAACATTGAAAACATGAGTTTTCTGAGACACAAAAACTAAGAGACGGTTGTTCTAATGACGGTTATATTAAGCTTGTTCAATTTACCATTCAATGTATATAAGCTGCAAAATAAAAAGCAAAGAAAACTTTGTGCAGTGCGGTATTTGGTAGATTTCTATTATCTCTCTACTTCCTTCCAACTCTTGTGCCGCTTCCAACCGCCTCTCTTGGCACTACTGTCCTTTAGGTCTTAGTGTTGAACGTTTGCCAAGGTGAGGGAAGCAATCGGTTCTCTCCCCAGGCCGGTTTATCCCAACGTCCTAAAAAACGGTGCTTATAATTGTCTGCTTAATGTGACCAGATGGAATACTGTGCTCAGTGCCATCAACGGCTAAAGTAAGGAGGCGTGTATATAAATGTTAAAAATGCCGACGCAAAAAGCAAGTAAATAATTTGTTTAACATATTCCCCCTTTTTCTATTTTCGGTCATTTGTCATGAAAATCCGTAACAAAAAATGTATTTATTCATAGAACTAAAGTGGAAAATGTATCGATAGAGTTAAGTTTACAACTTGTAGCTATAACAGATTAAAATAAGAGGTATCTTAAGGCAGCCGTGCCAAATAAAACAGAGTACTTAGATAAAAGGTGCAAATACATTGTATACTAATCTATTGAAATATCATAGAAGTATTGAGGCACTACCTGCATCGATTTGAATGGCAGCATTTGACAAATCGGTGCGTGTTATGTGGTGCCTAGTTACGCGACACACTGATTTATAGGTTTATATGTGAACCAGGAAGACATGCACACACGTGTGGAGTGTAATCTACTGGCAAAATGTAGAGCGCAGTTCTGGCTAATGCACATGGTCTTTAGTTGACTAAGTCAAGCAGGAATTTAAGTACCAAGGCATTTGTCTATGCATCTTTTCCTGTCATAATTTACAGACTTGTATCTCATTATTTGCCATGCGTATGTGTTTGAAAAATCTGAAAAAAAAAAGTTATAAAAAAAGTACCAAGACATTTATCGAAAATGTAGAATAAATGGATTATGATAACAGATAACCGTCTACAAATCTTATTGTATTCTAAAAGCCAACGTAAAGTTCCATCATACCAGAGGGGAAATTATTTGTCATTAATATTCAAATATCTGTGAAACTTTTATTCGATAAAGCAATCATCAATATTATAGAAAACCAGCGATATCACGGACATAACGCACATGAACTGTATACCTACTATTAAAACTTTCTTAACCAATCTCAGTTAGAAAAGGAAAGTAAACGACACGTTCCTAGATTTGATCGTGACTTCATAACGTATTTTCTTACATTCCTAATATGCACACATTTTCCTCCGGTTATTGCCGGAGTTGGAAAAAACAGTTGTTGTTTTTGTGTGCACTCTGTTTCTCAAATTGTCTTTTTGTGTAGGTTAAATGTTCAAATTGTATTCGTATGTATTGATGATGCTGTGGAATGTGTCTTAGGGAATTAACAATGCGGTAAAGTTTGTCCTTATGTTTTAACGATGCGGTAAAAATTGTCCTTGTGTATAGACGATCGGTAAGGATTATCCTCGTGTAGCTACGATAGTCAACGTTTGTAAATTTTGGTTTGGACTCTACATTTCGTCATTGCAAATTTAGTTCTTGTGTGTTAACGATGTGGTGGAGTCTGTCTATTTGTATAGAAGATGTTGTACATCGGCGAGGTACGTTTTGTCGTTGTATATTAATCAGGCGGTAAAGTGGTTCCTTGTGTGTTGCCGATGCGGTAAATGTTGTCCATGCATGCTGCCGATGTGGTTACTCTTGTCCTTGAGTCGTGCCGATGCGGTAAAGTTTGTCCTGGTTTGTTGCCGATGCGCCTGAGTTTGTCCTTGTGTGATGCCGATGTGGTAAAGTTTGTGGTTGTGTATTGACGATGCGGTAACGTTTGACCTTGTGTGTTGCCAATGTGGTAAATATTGTCCTTTTGTATAGACGATGCGGTGAGATTTGTCCTTATGCATAAACGGTGCGGGAAGTTTGCTCTTGTGTTTTGACGATGCGGTACAGTTTGTCCTGGTGTTGACGATGCGGTACAGTTTGTCCTTGGGTTTTGACTAGGCGGTAAAGTTTGTCCTTGTGTGTTGACGATGCGGTAAAGTTTGTCCTTATGCATAAACGGTGCGGGAAGTTTGCTCTTGTGTTTTGACGATGCGGTTAAGTTTGTCATTGAGTGTTGACGTGCGGTAAGGTTTGTCCTTGTGTGTTGACGATGCGGTACAGTTTGTCCTTGTGTGTTGACGTGTGGTACAGTTTGTCCTGGTGTGTTGACGATAAGGTAAAGTTTGTCCTTGTGTGTTGCCGATGCAGTACAGTTTGTCCTTGTGTGTTGACGATGCAGTACAGTTTGTCCTTGTGTGTTGACGATGCGGTACAGTTTGTCCTTGTGTGTTGCCGATGCGTTACAGTTTGTCAATGCCTTTTGACGATGCGGTACAGTTTTTCCTTGTGTGTTGACGATGCGGTAAAGTTTGTCCTTGTGTGTTGACGATGCGTTACAGTTTGTCAATGCCTTTTGACGATGCGGTACAGTTTTTCCTTGTGTGTTGACAATGCGGTAAGGTTTGTCCTTGTGTGTTGACGATGCAGTACAGTTTGTCCTTGTTTTGACGGTGCGGTACAGTTTGTCCTGGTGTTGACGATGCGGAACAGTTTGTCCTTGTGTTGACGATGCGGTACAGTGTGTCCATGCCTTTTGCCGATGCGGTAAAGTTTGTCCTTGTGTGTTGACGATGCGGTACAGTTTTTCCTTGTGTGTTGACGATGCGGTAAGGTTTGTCCTTGTGTGTTGACGATGCGGTACAGTTTGTCCATGCCTTTTGACGATGCGGTAAAGTTTTTCCATCCCTTTTGACGATGCGGTACAGTTTGTCCTTGTGTGTTGACGATGCGGTACAGTTTGTCTTTGTGTTGACGATGCGGTACAGTTTGTCCTTGTGTGGACGATGCGGTACAGTTTGTCCATGCCTTTTGACGATGCGGTAAAGTTTGTACTTGTGTGTTGACGATGTGGTACAGTTTGTCCTTGTGTGTTGACGATGCGGTACAGTTTGTCCTTGTGTTGACGATGCGGTACAGTTTGTCCATGCCTTTTGACGATGTGGTAAACAATGTTCTGCTTAGTTGGTGTTCCACATTTTGTCATTGACAATGCGTCAAATTTCGTCATTGTGTATTAACGACATGTGTCCGTCTTTTTGTAAAGACTATGTAGTGCATTTTGTCCTAACGTTTTTACCCTACACCGTAGCAGTTTCCCTTCTGTTTTGACGATGTTGTTCATGCTTTCGTGTGCATTTACGGTATAGTACATACTATTGTATTTTACATTAACATACATGACAAAGATAATATGCCTTTATGAGGAGACAAACGTTGCTGTTGAGTATTGACACATTCCAATAAAAATATAGTGAAACAATGCTTTCTTGTGCATTTACAGTAGTCCATAATTGTAATTTACATTAACGTACATGACAAAGATAAAATGCATTTACGATGAGACAAAAGTTGCTGTGGAGTATTGACACAGTCCAATAAAGATTTAGTGAAAAATTCCATAAATTCACATTTTTTTATTTTTCTTTGTGAATATTTTAAAACATGAATATTTCAAACTCATACCATCTAGTTGTTTATTCTATGTTTTTGTTTGTTTTTGTTTTGTTTTTGAAAATGAAGTAAATCAAATGTTTGGGTTAGGTTGAAGCTTGTATTGCTGTCACCAAATGGGCCTATGCATCGTACATAGATAATGAGTTTATAATCTGTTACGTATACTCGTATCAGTCGGGAATATGTGGTCATGTCAAACATAACGTTTATATCAGATTAGAACAGAGATAAATTTTAAACTTGAATTAATCTTTTATTATCTGAACACGACCACAGACGAGAGCTTCCCGGAGACGTACCACACAATAGCACACTATGCCTTTATATAATTTGGTTGTTTAGAGGTGTCAACGTCATTGTCAGCATGTCTAAGTGGTTTCAGGTAAATAGTTAATACATATATTATTGTTTTTAAAGAATACTGATTATTACTTGAAGATATTAATATATATTATTATTATAATGTTACAATGTTAATGTACACATTTAAAAAATGCTTAGTTATAACTGTGTCCTTCTGGCAGGGACTGCTGATACGGACACCTATACATAATAATGTTCCTATTATTATCTTCACTCCTCTATTATGTAGACAGATAAACATCAATCAAGGGTAGGATGTGTGCGATTGCTATCACGATGCTTTGGCGACTGCTTAATATATTTTCCCGGTGGTCTCTGTCTCTGCCAGTATCACAGATGAGTGGTTTATTATCTTTCTCTCACACTTTGTATTTTTCAAAATATTATGGCCTTAAGATGAACGCAATACACTGCTACATCACAAATGGTGCATGAATAGCGTGACAAAATTGATGACGCTGTCCTGGTTAACCTGCCGAAGGTAATGAGATGGTAGCGAGTAAAGAATAATAGCCCGTAAGAGTTGTTTTCCATAGTCGGGAAAAGAATAGGGTTATCTTTCCCAGAGCAAAAACTGAAATGCATTTGTTAAGTGTTGGAGACATTTTACTTGATAACGATATAGATACTGCACACCACATTTGGTAGTGTGCAGGCCTAGTGGTAGAAAGGTCGAGGATTCGAAATCTGCGGGATGAGGTGTTATTTATTAAACCACTCTAATTGTCATGCTCATTTAATCTGGTTTGTATTAATTGAGAAATGTAAAGGAGAACTGGTTTATTATAATCTTTAATGTGTATAGATTATGAACCATGCGACTACTTAAAAAGTTAATGTGGATTGCAAGGTAACAGCAAGCCTTGGGCAACAAACATATCCACCTGTAAAGATTAACGCAACTCACACACACAGTTTATTGCATCTTTATAATGTGGTACATTGTAATACTAAAAGATACAGTAGATACAGTATGCCAGAAATGCGTTACACTCTAGCATACATATCGGATAATAAATCAGAATAATCTTGTACTGTTCGTCAACAAATCATGGCATTAATGATGATACGAAACGTTTCCGACCATCCTTTAATAGGTGGCTTTTGTGCCCTCCTATTAAATTAATCGGGGTATCTATTGTCTAATTAAGTCCTTTTTCCAAGGTATATTTTTTCTAACTTACCATGTGTAGTAATAAAGCATATTGATAAAGGTCTACATGCATAACACTATCTTTTTAAAAATCCTATTCAGTATTATGTTAAAATATTTTTATCGAAGTATGCACTAACTGTTACACATATCCAGAATAAAAAATAATTTAACAAATTGAAAAAAGCAACACGACCGAGTTGATACCCAACACTATCAGTATCAAATATTTACTTAATGATAACACGCACCTTGTCTTGCTCACACAGTTGGTACTACACTAAACATATACCATAGGTCGACGGTCACCTCAAAAGCTCGATATCAATCATAAAAGGAGGCTATATACCTTTGACTGTAAAATCAGTACATCATTTCCTGGTGTAGTTTGCGTATTTCTCAGGATTTGTAAACGAAACAACAATGTTTCCGTCGCAGATTTTTCCGTATACTTGTATAATATGTACAAAGAACAAAATTATAAAGCCAACAAAATGTTTTTTATACAATAAAACAAGGACAAAGTTGGTGGGGGGTCCGGTGAGCAGTGAAAACCACATTTGTCTTTCACCAAGATGACCGGGGTTGGATTCCCCGATGAATAGGTATGGGGTCACCTGGCCGACCACATGGGTTTTCACACTGCTTACTATCAGTTGTAAAATATTGTCTTGTTCTATAATCGTTTTGAAATAAAGATTTAACACATTTTGTATATATGTAAATAGTGAAAATGAATGTAATGTTTGCTCTGCAGGTTGGGGATTGATTAATAGAATATTTCACCCCCTTGGGGGTGAGATAAGAGAATCTCAACCCGAGGGGAATATTCTTAAGTTGCCAAACACGAGGCTTTGCCGAGTGTTTGGCAACTTAAGAATCTTTTCCCGAGGGTGGAGCTTCCGCTATCTCACCCACAAGGGGGTGAATGATTCTTTTTCTCTTACCCTGTTCTCCCATTGTGTATCATATACACAACGTAACGATAACGTTACATGCTTAGTTCAGGGTTGACGTGACGTTGGTGAATTGTTGACGTGACGTCATTGTATTGTTGAGGTGACGTCATGTCATTGTTATGAATAGGGGAATCCCCCCGTCTCAACCCTAGGGTGAGACAAGGAAATCTCACACCGGTAAAAGTGCGGATACACCTGTCCAGGGTAAGAGAAAAAACAATACACCTGATGCTGATACCCACTGCATGTATCGTTAGCAACGAATAATGGTGTAGTCCCCTACATAATTTGAGATTTGCGTTTTTGCCCTTTTCGTAGGGAAACGTAAGCATGTTAAATAAACCCGCTGCACACTTTTCAATGTTTGGGATCTTTATATTTCTTTATACCTCTAACTGCCTTGTATTTCCAAGCGCCTTGTTAGGCAACACCTCACTTTTGAATTTAAATGAATAACGTTCGCCCAGGTGAGGAATGCAATGGGTTGTGATCGCAAGCTCGGAATTCAAAGTCCTTAACAATGGTAGTTGGTATTCCCTATTTAACGTTCAGCATTTAGGGAAATGGCAACAACTGGTTCAACCATTGTCAGTATATTGTGACGGGCGGAATGCTGTGCTGGTTGTCTGCGGCATGGTATATTAATGAGATAGCACTACAAAGCCGGCATGACATGTGCGCTATCATAAGGAGACAATTATACCAACATACCCTACCTTCTGCACGCGCACACAAGCCAGCTTTCACAACACACATGGGGGCACGTTCTTAAATGACCTTACCAGCTGTCAATAGCTAAAAAACAAAATAAAACCACATCAAATAGCTGATTAAATTCACCCGGTCATATCATACTGACAACGGGTTACACAGTTGTTGCAAAAACCCTAAATGCTGAACGTTAAGCATGGAATAACAACTACCATTTTGATGGACTTCGATATTCCATTTGGGAAAGCACCCATTGTCTACCCAACTTAGGCGAACGCTCAACACTCAGGCCAAAGGTGAGTCATTGCCAAGCCAGGCACTAGGACACAAACGGTTTTCAGAACGACGAGAGAAGATAGAAAGATTTCAAATGTTGCAATGTGTTCAGCAGGTCACATGTGGCTTCTTCAAGGTCGTCCTAGAGACGACAAACAAGAAAAGTTCCCAATTATGCAGGACTTCCCACATTATTCGACTTTTACGATATGTCATGACCATATCAAAGTCCGTTAAAGAGTTCAGTATAAGCTTGGTTATTACAAGGATTAAGCCCCATCGGGATTTCTTTAGCTTGATACCGTATTAATGTGAAGATTAACCTGGTATTTTTCATTCAGACTTAAAATAACAATTCGTTTCGTTGGATACAAAAAGATTTCTCTAATGTTTCATGTACATACACAGAAAAAAAAATACGCATATTCGCTTTAGAAATGATAATTTGAAAATTTCGCTTTAAGTGTTGTTAAGCTTACGAAGCGTACATGTTTTAAAATATTTGTTTACGAAAGATTAAAGATACTTAGCTGCCCTGAAAGATACGATTAATTAACATAAAACAGATGAATACAGTTGATAAATATAAGTATATTAATAAAAGAGTAAGGGGAAGGTATCCGTAAAACATGTTTTTATTTTATTATTTTTATTTTACAAGTTTTATGCATAACAGATAATTCTTTTACGTGTAACAATACAGAGAAAAGTGCTGACAGTTTTCCCCGTATATCTAGCCTGGATTACCTCAGCAATCATTATGACAGCTGATAGACTATGTGCTACTCGTTATGTGTTATAATAACGAAGAATGTGATATAAAACAGCACACCCCGCTCTGTATTTTTCATTATAAAAATTACATGGCATACTTCATAAATGAAATCTGCAATATTGTGCAATAAGCTTAGATAATCATGAAGGACCGAATGGTGAGCTGTTTTGCACCAAACGCTGCGTGCTCTGTATTCTAACCTATGAGTAAATATTCTTCATTGTTTTGTTTTTTTAACTAAATAAGTACGTTTTCTAAACGTTTTTTCTGATTTTATCACAACAGCATAGAGTGGGAAGTGAGTGTGAAAGGAACTCCCAACCTTAAACGAGATTGTTTATTTATTAATTTTTATTTTTACACCTCCTGAAAATCGTTTGTTATTTTTAACGATGCTTTCTATCAAATGAGCGATTTTTGATTTTTGTATTTTGCTTACAGCAACTTCTTTATGTAAATGGTATAAATTGTGATTTTTTTTATTTATTTATTTGATGTAAGTCGCTATGTTTAACGCAATATATTCCTGAACGTTATGGCTAGTGATGGCTAAAAGGGATACTTCATAAATATAAAACCGTTATATTCCTGAATGTAGTTGTTCGTTTTAGGGCTTAGACATGGGGTAGCGTTTTAGTTGTGTATGTGTCATGTAGCTAGGTAACAATGGATGTTTCCTCGGTTTTACGATAGGTCTTATCAGCATCTAAATGTAATTTTATTTCCTACCGTGATATATGGAGGTCAGATGTCTGTACATTAGGACAGGCACACAACCAACCCACCTTTATCACATTTTAAGTTTTCAATTGGAAATATCAGTTTTAGTCAAATCAAGTTTATCACGTGTATGTTTTCAGTCATATTTATAGTTATTGTTCATTTTGTCAATTCAAAACCTCATACACATATTCATTTGACAAGGAAGATAACAAATGTAAAATGATCTCATTCAAAATTCATTAAAATCTCAAAAAACATGTATATAAATACTAAAATAAATAAAATGCTGATCATTAACAAGATGTTTTACATGCAGTAATCAAACCTCAATAAATAGTTTTGTTCTATCTGATTAAAGTTGAATAAATATGTAGAGTATCGGAGAAGATTTATAAACATACGATAATATAATGTACAAATAATAAACAAATTATATATATTATAACGTGTGATAAACATTATTCAGATTTACAAATCCTGGATGTGGATGTTATGTGTAGTTATGGAATGAGCATATAATTCTATCAGTGGTACTTTTACATGTAAATACTGGTATATCACAAAAGAGCATATGCCCCATACATCCGGTTGATTAGGTATTTTAGGGTTTTCCCCTTTCTAATCAGTTTACTGTATATTTGTTCACCTTCCCTTTTTACGTGCACTCATTGAACAGTGTTGATTAATTGTATATCAATATGTCAATAAGTCTGTACAGAATATTTATTCAAGAATCGTGATAATCAGACAAAAGGCATAGTAAATTTTTGAATTTATTTGTACCTTAATCCTTGTGGTCAATTGAACTGCGTGACGTTTGGTATCCTTTGTTCTGTTTCTGCAATATATTACGGTAAAACTTTGGCTCAGACCCTTGTTTTAACGGTTTCTATACTATATAGCAATAAGACCTCGGCACGAACCCCTATTGTATTCCACTGTTTCCTCGTAATTACACGATAAGGGCTCGACACAGAACCCTGTATCATTTGTATAATATTACAACAAAGCCTCGGTGCAGATCTCTTTCTTAATATCCAGCTTATATATTATATTATTACACTAGTGTCTCGGAAGAGAACCCCGTCTTATCACTCCGATTCTACAACATATTACGATAGGGACCAGGACCTTTCCCCCTCTTTAAATATGATATTGCTACAAATGCACCAATACAAATAACTGTCTTCAGTTTATTTAAATAACGAATAGGAATAAAGTACAGGTGCCTGTCTAATTCCTCTGTTAATAAATATATAGCTTAACGGACTCGGCACAGATTGCTGTTTTATTCCTCTATCAATAATTATATAATAATACGAGATTGGTACAGATTCTTGTCTTATTTCTCTGTTTATAATTATATTACAAAACTTACTCGGCATAGATGTTTGTCTTATCCCTCTGTTTATAATTATATTAAAAAACGTATTCGGCACAAATGTCAGTCTTATTTCTCGGTTTATAATTATATTACAATACGTAACCCCTGTCTTATTGCAATACGACGTCAGCAAAGTCTGTGTCTTGTTACATCATTTTCTATTTGTTTAAAACTTGTTTCGATCAATTAAAACATGCACTGTTATTATGTTGATCGAAACCTTTTGATGTCTTTGAAACTAATAAAGCTTTTTTTCTTATTAAAGATTGACATTATGAGTTTAAAGAAAATTTAACAAAATGTTAAATAAGATATTAATCAAAACATGCATGTTATGTTGATAAAAAAAAATTGATGAATTTGAAAATGATCCAGTATATCTATCCCGTGATCGATCTTCGGATTTAGTTTGATACCTTCGGAGATCGAAATGTGCATTTTATTACTCTGGATTTAAAGTTTAACTTTACTCAGTATCGTTACATGACAGTAAGATAAAGATGTTTGTATCAATACATAAATATCTAGGTTTTCCTTTTTGTCTTCCCACGTCGTTCTTAAAAGTGTCATTTTGCCTAATATTGACCATTGTAAATCGTATTTTTATTGGCCTACCATGACATCAGTAATACGTAACAGTATATATATTTGAACTGGCCACCCGAGGTCTGTCTACCCTAATATAACCCCCTGTGCATCTCATCCTTGTTATTCGTTAGGACAAACTATCGTATAGATGGCTTCGGAGGTACAGTTGTAATATTAGAATATCATTGAAAAATGCCAATGCTGCATGGGGATTGTTATTATTAGGTAAGTATACATGTACAGTAATTGACCCCTATTTTATCCTCTAATATAACTGTTTGTCTCTGTCTCCTTGTCTATGTCTCTTTGTCTCTGTCTCCTCGTCTCGGTCTCTTTGTCTCTCTCTCTGTGTCTCTGTCTCCTTGTCTCGGTCTCTTTGTTTCTCTCTGTGTGAATCTGTCTCTTTGTGTCTNTCTGTCTCCTTGTCTATGTCTCTTTGTCTCTGTCTCCTCGTCTCGGTCTCTTTGTCTCTCTCTCTGTGTCTCTGTCTCCTTGTCTCGGTCTCTTTGTTTCTCTCTGTGTGTCTCTGTCTCTTTGTGTCTGTCTCTTTGTCTCTCTCTCTCTCTGTCGCTCTCTCAATGTGTCTCTGTCTTTTTCTCTCTGTCTCTTTGTCTCTGTCTCTTTGTCTCTCTCTAGGTGTCTCTGTCTCTTTGTCTCCTTCTCCTTGTCACTGTCTCTTTGTCTCTGTCTCTATGTCTCTCTCTCTCTCTCTCTCTCTCTCTCNTCTCTCTCTCTCTCTCTCTCTCTCTCTCTCTCTCTGTCTTTCTCTATTATGTAGGCGTTGTCTGCAAATAACATATACAAAGCGTGCATTTATTTTTTCTCAAATTCAGGTATATATTTCTCATACCGATATCAATATAACAAATTATGCAAAATGATAGAAAATGGATGAAATATATTCTCCGTTATTAAGGTATACAACCTTAGTGTAAAGATTGGGAACGAAACATATTTCTAAAAATGTTGTTTTGGATGTCGAAAATAGAAATCAAGTCTAATATTATTTTATAAGAAAAAAAGGTTACTTTAAGTACATTGTAGTTGAGTATTTATGTGTGTTCATATAAATATCACGGCCTACTCTACCAATCACTTGAAGGTTTGTGATCTCGCTGTACTCCTATAAATCATCACGGCATACTCCTCAGGTTATATAGATACACCCAAAGTCGTAAAATCTATCCGCAATATAATGATAAGTACCACAATGGTTTTGAGTCGCCTCCGTTGTCATTAAGTGTTGTCTGGTCAATTGATATTAGACACGAAAGGTCATGATCGTTGGTCAGCAGGGGGAGTACCAATACAACATTGGGAATATATGTTAACATTATATAATGAAGAAGGCAAAGAAATCAGTGCGCGTAAGTATGTCTACATCATCCTATAGATTATTACAGAACTTTCCATAAAATAATATTATAAATTGATGATCAAAATGAACTACTCAATAGAAACGTTATAATTATCGTACGTCAAAACACGAAAAAGACGTGATACATTTACATTTGACGAGACTTCTCCAAGCTTCGGTTACAACAGCAGACCGTAGCGCACTTATTTCTTTAAATGTTATATTTGGTTTTACATTCGTATTCATCTTTTATTCAGTAGCAATATTTCCAGATGTCATATGTACATTTAAAAAGGAAACATTACTCTGCATTAAAAACCAAAGTGAGATTTATTAAAATACTTGCAAATTCCGATATTCTACGTAGATCACAGACTGAGTTAAATGCTGTGTTTATTGAAGGTACAGAGGTACATGCCAAAGAGAAGTTTTAAGAATAGTAACGTCTCACATTTATATCGGATAAGTAGAGTGCATGTAAATGCCACCTGGCATGATCAGTGTTTTTTCCTACAGACGCAATAAATTATGTAGTTTGTCAGTGATATGCTGGTCGACTTAACGGAACTAAAAGGTTTTGAAGTCGAAACTATAAATTATTAAATCAATTGATGATATACTTGTATAGGCATCTTGTTTATGTCGGGTCATTTTCAAAACTCTGAGCTCCACTGGAGATTTATTTATATGACATTATCAGGAAACGGAGATTTAGGGAAATCAGAGATACACTTGTATCAGTGTCGGTAGTCGTCAAAGTTCGTTATTGAAAATGCTGTTTTCGATATAATATTATCACGAAGAGTACAAAGTTAGAACGTGATTGTTTAAACATTTAGTTTGTCGATACCGAAAGCCAAACAAAAATAACTTTTTATTGTACTATATACATATATCAATCTCGTCCATTTAGAACTCATCAGCAGTGCTAAAGGTAAACCAAATGACATTCATTATCTTTTTGCGAAGCATGTAAATATGCAGGACTTAAAGGGCGGTAACAACCGACTTATTCCGCTTCCAATGTTCGTGTTCGAGGGATTTGTGATCAAAATGAATATTTACTGAGCCATATGGCCATTTGGCTCTTAACGGAGTTATTGGTAGTACTTAAAATCAAAACAATGACAAATCTTTGTCTGATTTGTTCCTGATATATTTAGAAATAAAGAAAATAAACATGGTCCTTTGAAACCCTTTATAACGTTAACAATCGATAATTTTGTTACAAAAGTTAATCTGTTTTAAAACGAGTAGTTCTTATAAACTGTTCTTTCGGGGAAAACCCCTAACACCTAGGTGTTTTTTTCTTGATTTGGCGCTTTATCATTGTTGTATGAAATTACGTAAGCAAGGTCAAAGTCCGTAGTACAGTACCGTGTAAAAACATGTCCGTCCGTCCAAGGTGTCAATATGTCGACGTGAAATCGCCAAGACCTTTAGATTTTCCTTTCAGGAAGTGCACGTCCAAATTTAATCAATACTCCTTTTGCAGATTGATCGTATGCGATATCGTAACTTCCCAGGCGATAGAGGTATGTTAGCCGATAAGTTTGCGGAGTGATTTCCCAACACATTGTTAATAGACATACTTGTAGAATGCAATAGCCCCACGATAATATTAAACATTCAGACTATACCTTTATCTTTTTATGATATATCGACGTAAAATTTCTGAGTGCACATTGCAATTTTATCTGTGGGGAGATTTCATGCAGGATTTACATTCCAATCCCTCTGAACCAAAACGTGACAGAACAATTTCATGTCATTGAAATTAGAAAAAGAAAAAAAGAATATAAATCATCATTTAATCATTTCTGCAACAAGTTAGTGTTTGTTTATATTCAATTTACTAACGACGGAACCGACAATGTTCAGGTTGAACACTTATGATTTTTAGCGCTGCAGGTAATGCCAGGTGTACATAAATTAAAACAAGACAGTGTTCTTGTATGATGATTAGCATAATTTACAACTGAAATGCAGCTTAATTTTCGTAGGTAAACAGTAGACTAGTTGTTTATCTGTGATTCACTTTCATTTTGAATGTTCGTTACACGTTGTTATTTGACTAATTATAATTATAATAATTTTGCATTGATTAATATGTAACGTACGTAGGTCGATATTAAGAAGCAGACACTACTTAGGAACATATCTGTACAGAGAGTACTGTACGTTTCAAATTTTAAGATAAATACATTGTCGGTCATGTATCTCTTTTGAGTATGTACGTCGTGTTTTTCTTTCATTTTAGTTTAAACATATTTTATTGCCAAGCAAATGGATTGGGCACAAGTTATTTTATTTTAGTGCTACTGAGAACATTCCTCTTTTTTTCAACTAGCAACTCGCCATTAAAACTTCTACCAATCAAATAATAGAATTGTTACAACTAGCAACTCGTCATTAAAACTTCTACTAATCAAATAATAGAATTGTTACAACTAGCAACTCGCCATTAAAACTTCTACCAATCAAATAATAGAATTGTTACAACTAGCAACACGTCATTAAAACTTTTACCAATCAAATCATAGAATTGTTACACAAAGTTGTCAGAACACTGGTTGTTGCCGTTACATAACGAAATGTTTTTTTTCTGGATTAAGACTAACCAAACAGGTTACAGGAAACGACAGACGTCTTTAGGGCCCATGTTTATTACAGCTTTACTCAATTTGTTTTGTAAAGTCTGAACTGCGATACAAAATATAAGTTACCGTTAAATCCTATTTATATTTTACTCGCGTGATTTAGCAAATCAATATTTTCACTTAAAAAGATGATGTTTTCGTCAAACAAAGAGGCTAAAACACAAACATTCCCTTCAGCACACATACATGCACACACAAGCACGCACACACAGCACACATAGGGACACGTCGTTGATGACCTTAGTTGTTGATAGGACGTGAAACCCTATCCAACAAAACTAACCAAGCATTTGTGAAAATATCGAAGAAATCTGGCATATTCTTGAAAAATACGAGTAAAAGGCATCCAATGACAAATTATATTATGTCTCTCAATATATTCCATGCTTTGTTCCTGTGCTGTTTTGTATGCATTATAACCCACGTGTTTACGCTATTCAAAATACTGGTATGAATAACCTAAGTTCAAAAACGTGTTTTACTCAATGATACCGAAGTAGGTGTCATGTCACAAATCTAACGGTTTTTTATGGTCATGTATTGTGCTGTTATATACTCAGTCATGCCCAGTACAACATGTCTAAAGTGATATCGATGAAACTGAAGAAATGACACCGCGTCACACCAGGAAGGCTTAGTAATATAAAATTACCAAACTACAGATAAAGTATAGCATTATGACGTCATGTTGACCTTTAGATAACCTTTAGATACTAATACAAGCAGTTCTATACGTGACTTCGTCATATGCGAAAAGACGCTTGTATCGAATTTTTCAGGATATGATACCACACTATCTATAAGACTACGTCCTTCGCCTGGTGTATGAACATCGGGATACTTCTGAATGATGAATATATTCAGGTTTGCGACCTAAACATTGTACGTAACTGAAACATTTGATTGAGAAGAATTTGAGATATTTTTCAAAATGTTAAACGAATTTTCAGCATATAAACATTAAGAAGAAATACGCTGTGCAGATTTCGATTTTCAGTTTGGGTATGTAACTACAGCAGTTGGTTAAGAAGCAAAACGCTATTCATGAATCGATAATCAGTATGTGATACAAACTTGTAGCATTCATGGATAGGTATCGATAATCAGTATGTAATACATACTTGTAGCATTCATGGACAGACTGTATGTTATAAGATATTTTATTAAATTTAACAGGGTATTACTGTATTAGACTATAGAGAAATGATTGACAGATGTCGCATTTTTACCTCTAATAATCATAATGAAATTCTATAATGACATGAACACCAGAAGATTCATGAGAAATGAAACATGCATATGCTTTATTTTTAAAATGTTGTCATTTTGTATGAAAATACAACATGGATATGTTCATTTCGATAATGGGAGAAGATATTATGGGAATAAGTCTTCCGGGATTTTGATAATGAGATTGAGAAAATATAAGTGGAGATTCTGATAATAAGGTGAAATGTTGGGCGAACATGACCTCAATGTAAAGAATTTGATAATGTGGTTACATTGTGAACAAATAGAACATTATTGTAAGGTTTGATAAAGTGGTTACATTTTCTGGTTAGATTTAGAGGATAATACAGAAATGTATTTATACATTTTGATAGTGAGATTGTGGATTTATAGGACAGTAATTTAAAAAAGTTTGATAACATTTGTTGGGAGAAATACTTAATAAAAGTATCATTTGTATATTAATTTCATGGGGAGGTATAACATAAATGTATACTTTTTATAACGTGTTACTTAATGTATAAACAGAATATAAATGTACGCTTTTGATGTTTTTTTTCAGTGGTGAAATATTGCATAAATGTATGTTTTTTAAAAATGTATTAATTGATAGAGAAATACTTTATAAACGTATTATGTATGAATTTCATAATGTAAAATTAAATGGAAAAATACCACATACATGCATGATTTTTAAAATGTTTCTTTTGATAGAGAAGTACTACAAAAATGTATGGTTTTACTGATGTATTATTAAATGGAGACATACGATATAAATTTGTACTACTTTATAGATTAATATTACATAAATGGATGATTATGATAGTGTGACGCAGTTTTAGGCAAATCAAATACCAACGTAACCATTTGACAACGTGAAGTAATTGTTAGGTTTGGTTTTATTGGATGTAACGTCCCATAACAACTAAGGGCGTTTACGTTCTAACCACGTGTGCAGTGTATGCGTGTGTACTGGATGTAGTATGAAGTATATGTGCCTCCCTCCTATAGTGCAGATGTGATGCCGGCACGTACCGTGTCAAAAACACTTACATACCTAGCACAGAATTTGACCTGGTCACACTAAACTGACAACGGGTTACAACTAGTTGTGGCGATTGCTGCCCTATATACTAAGAATTTCGCAGGGAATAACAACTATTTTTTTTAGATTAAACCCATCTCTTTTCGGACTCTGTAGGGATAGCCTCTTACAACATGCAATAAATAACAACACACAGCCGTTTGTAACGTCGCTTTTGGTTGGATGATACAGCGGCGTAATAATTTCTAAGAGAAAAGAGTCCAGCAATAAAAGTGGATTTCCACAGGGATTGTGTAAAGTATATTAAATGATAAGGATTGACTTGAATATATTTTTTATGTTATGGAGGTATAACACAAAAAACCGGAGTGTACTCTCATCAGAAACCGCTTTTTATTTAGAGTACACTACGTTTGTTTGTGTTATATCTCCATAACATAACAAATATATTCAAGTTAATCCTTAAATAACATAAATGGTTTTAAAATTTGATAATGTGATGAAATAATAGAAAAATACGACAGAAATATGAATAATAAAGTTATGGAGAAGATATAACATTAAACTAAAGCTTAAGATAATGTGATAAGGTCATGCAGACATATGATGTGAATTTGCAGATATTGATTATTTGATGAAGTCATGGAGAAATATGCTATACATTTAATGGTTAATATGATCAGATTGTAGACTATTTATCAAGGAACATGATATGCACGTGCAGTATGAACTAGGAAGTTTAAAACTGCGACACTCGAAGATAACATTTTTATATAACGGTACAGTGTTTTATCAACGTAACCCTCCTTAACTGGGACGTCGTCCCACTGGGAAATTCACTTAACGGGTTACAATAGATTTGCATTTATCGATTGATCTCGGCGGGATGGGTGAAAGGTTAACGATAGTACAAGCTGTAATCTATCATTGTAGTGATATTTTACAAACCTTTGACCTCTTTTTCATACAAGTCTATGTATTCTTCAAAATATGAGTTTAAACTTAAATGATCATTTTTTTTAAATGCCTGTCCAAAGTTAGGTGTTTGATTTAAATAAGAAACTAACATATCCAAAACTTATAATAGTGTAACCTCAAAAGAATGACCTGAGGTAGTATCCATGCAAAGGCGACAACAACATTGCATTTGGTATGTAGTTGATGTTAGGTGTTGTTAACTGAATTGTAGGTCACTCATTCCATTTTTGTAGTCACACTATTAAAATAAGAATAGTGTCACATATAAATGAACTAGAACTATATCCGAACTTAAAACAACAATAGAAAAGAAAAACGAAACGAAACAAAAACAACACATACTGTCGTCCTGTTAAAAGTCTATGAGATCGCGAATACAAAGCGGATATGCAGTTATGTAATGATGTTATAACAACAAGTTTACCATTGACCCCTCTTTAGTTAAAGCCGTTTTCAATTTTCGCAAATATTGTTGAGAAAAAATCGATTGTACACAGACAAATAGAACAACATGTTACCAAACAACAGCATGTACCAAATCGTTACTACAAGGGTAAATTGTTCCACTCCATCAATACCCAATGGTATGATAAATCACTGCGCTAACACACAACAGCAACAAACAATGAACAACTACATTCTACCCCGTAAATGCATACGGAATACAGTGGGATTCATAGTCACGCGAAAAATAACAATATAAATGTAGGAGACATCAATATTTGACAATTCTGATTTTGTTTTGGAACTCTTTCGATAGCGCTGTTTGTCACATGAAGTTATCGCATGTGCAGTTAACCAAGCCTCGAGGAGTTATATCTTTATCAACTTCGAATGTTTAAATGAATACCAAATAATGATAAAATCTACAGGGTTTCTCGGAATAATTTCTAATTACGTAGATACATATCGACGTCAGGCGCTGTTTGCTTTAGATAACGTGTACTAATATACAAGACTTTTATATACGAATAAATCAGGAGGTCACTAGGAGGTAAAGGAAAGGTTACTACACAGCACTACGTTACTGTATAACTATAATATTTATCAACTTATACCTATAATATGCACAGTGTAGGATAATATAACAGCTAGGTTTAAATATACACATATACAGCATATTTAGTTTTTCAACCTTGAAGACATGGTATTTTCAATAAAAAGACATATGATTACAGACTTGGGTTTCATTAAAAGCAATATAAGACATGCATATTTCATTACATTATAAAATTATGATTTACTATAAAACAATGTACTTTGTAAGTAATAATATACACAATACAATATTGTTTTGTAATATGTATATAATACTTCAGTAATCAAAATTATATTTTTGCACTTAACGTAGCACCCGTAATTATATATCCCTAAAACCCTATAAACCAAACATAATTCCGTGTTGGTACAATGTAGTATTGAACATAAATGTTTTCACCCCTACCCGAATGATAAAGTGCAGGGTATCATACTTAAAGATAACGGTCATTAAATAGCCTTCTGCCCGCCTACACACATACTTACAAAAGGGGGTCCCCTGTTTTGTCTGCCCATGCATACCCTGCTTCATAATAGCCGATAACCTATATGGTCTGTTCTCGAGTAGGTAAACAGTAATAAAATTGATATCGTCATGATCATAAATATGGTATCAAACTATAAAGAAAGATTGGATGCTTTAATTGTACCAGAGAGATTGCAAAACATATAAAATGTGTATAACATATCAGCATTCCACAAATATACAAGACACAACACTTGTAAATACACGTCTAACTGTTAGGATATATTAACAGCCAACATGTATCTATATAGAAATGTGACAGGTCATTGTCTATAGCAGACAGTCAGACCTGTTTAATACAATCATGTATTACCATATTGTTACATGTATAAAAGACAGGCATCCGAAATACATTACACATCGACATCATACAACATTATATTTACAAAATATCATGTATGCTTAATACAGACATACTGTTATTTAACCTGTTACTATCAAGGCGATAAACAGCGATTACACAGAACATTATTGTAACAGATATGCATTCCTAATACACACATCACTCCTATTTAATGATATAGTACACACCTTAAGATGTTCCTGTTACGTTTATCTGTCATAAAAATTCCGTCCTCTTTTATGTTATGTTTGGGGGGTTTTATGTCTCCGAACGTGTTATATTTATTAATATATTTTTTTTAATTTTGTTGATTTCTTATATTGACTTTATGTTATATTAATTAATATGTTTAATATATTTTAGTAACCTTTTCACTACTTCTAGACTGGAATATTGATTTTTGTTTACGTTCATAATGTCCTAGCGTATGTTCGGCTGTGCGATTTCCATCCATGCAGGTCGGGACTTGAGAAATAAATACACCTGTAATTACCAACTGCATAATCGTAAGAGGCGGCTAATGCGGAAACCCCTGCAGAATTGGGGATTTGTTTTAAATCTGCTTCATCCGTCGCAATATTTGGGATATACACTTCTAACTACCGTTTGTTTCCTATTGTCTTGCTTTGCAATACCTTATCTTTGGCTGTAATGTTGAACGTTCGTCCAGGTGAGGAGGCAATGGGTCCTGTCCCCAGGCCGGGACATAACAGAGTCCTTAAAATGGATTTTTTTTATTCCCTGCTGATTAACTGGTTCACCCGTTGTCAGTATAATATGAACGGGCGTAATGCTGTACTGGGTGCATTAGAAATGATATTTCAGTGAGATAGCACTCTAAAGTCGGCATCAGATCTGCGTTATAACAAGGAAGCATATACACCAACACATCCTGTATCCGGTACACATACACACATGCAGGCATACATAACAAGCATGGAGACACGTCATTAAATGACCTTAGCTGTTTATAGGACGTTAAATCTGCTTCGCGAAAACTGCCAGCACCTATAGTTGCTCACCCAAGCCATTATCCGAACTTTTAAATTCCGTTCTCAGTTCCATTTTATCAGGATTTCAATCGTATTATGACGCTGTATGCTCAAGAAGTGGAATAACTGGTATGTGGATGAATAACAATTCAAAAGATATTTCGATGTATCTTGAACATCCTCTTCTCATAAACGTTTTTTAGATCAAAACGTTTGCCTTCGTTCCTTTTCACTACAATTCCTCATGCAAAACAAAAAGAACGTCTTCGTTTTCTAACTACAGTTGTGGGATCGCTGTTACACAATGAGCGGTGAATCGTTTTAGATATACAGGTATATTAACAAAAGGCCTATGAATAAATACGTATTTAAACTTATATATTTCCTGATTTAAGTAAGCTACCATATTTCGTCAAGATTCACAAGGTTATCTTTTTATGTAATAGTAATAAACATATCACATACTAAAGTGTTTTAAAACGACCTAAATCGACATGCATGTGTATGTACGGTCATATCGATGTATGTACTGTACAGTAATATGTAAACAAAGCAGCTTTACTTGTTACAAGTTACCTGTTAATTACCAGATAACGAGTACATTTTAAGGCAAGAACACTACGGACGCGTCTACTTCAGCCGCTTTCCTCGATCTTAACCTAAGACTTTACTAACAGGAACGGTCTACTATTTAGCTGTACGTTTTCGACTTTCCTATCTTGACCTAACCATTTCTTGACAGTAACATCCCTGGTTCTCCTTCTTACGATGTTTACATATCAAACTTAATTAGTAATTAATAGCTTGGTCCGAATATAATGTTCGTAATTCCGTGATAGATGTCGATAGCTGACGAACAAACTCACGACACTGAGTTTCCATAAATTCAGGTGGTTAATGAAAACTATGGAAATATGCTATTTTTGTCCAACATAAATAATAATAATAATAATAATTCGAGGTTCTTATATACACCTTTATCACAACCTAGTTCGTAGGTCGTCTCAAAGCGGTTCACAAATTATTATCCGTGGTTATAGGGCCTTTGCGACTAGCCCGTACATTTCTCAACTGCCTGGGGAACATACAGCTGGAGCTGCCATTTCGGTGCTAACAGCTAACATTCAACAATTCTAGCACTACCCAGCCACGTACTCATTTACAGCTGAGTAGACTGGAACAAGCGGAGTAAAGTATGTTGCTCAAGGATACATAAAGGTCGATGATGTTGATTACGCTCATTAGAGTGCCTTGCACATTTTGCTGTCACTCCCGAGTTCTCGATATGACGACGTATCATTGCTTGTATTTGATCTTGATTTCTATGACGTGTGTTGTCGATGAAGCAGGAGACACTTATAAGTCTTCCGTAACACCCGGTCTAATCCTCCTTGTAGTTTTCCCTGCTTCCTTTTTCAATTTTTATACATTATTCTGAGTTCAAGTTTGATATTGTGTCTCAACACTTAATCAACGGCTCTGCATTGCTTAAAAGTATCAATTAAAAGTAAATAGCATTCGAGCTGCTACCATTATATAAAGCTTTGAATGCATACTTTCGGTGTTATTAAGAATAGCGAAGCATTCTATAATTATTACTGTCAAAAGTCCGTAAACTTTGCGTTAGTCATCAATACACGGATTTAAACAAAGATTCATCTTATTTTCTTTTACAGCTGAACCCAACGGGGAGTTTCTTCCCTCAGATATCTACACAAATGTCGGATAAGGATTCTGTTCACATGGCAAGCATGACGAACGGACAAGTAAACGCTGCTTACGTCAGAGATGACGACGAGGATTCGGATGATTCAAATGGTTCATCGCCTCATCTGAGTGATGAGGTTTTTGATTCAGAGCATGAAACTGAACCGGACGCTCCTCCGCCTGTTCAACCTGGTGAATTACCACGTAGAAAATCAACACAAAAAGAGTAAGAAGGATGTATCTATTTACAATGAATTTTTGAAGGGGATTTACTCCCCGAGCCTTAAATCCTATACGATTGTAACTTTTCCCAAATTAACATACTAAATAGTTATCACCAAATGACTGTCACGTGACATTGGTTAACAAAAATATGACATTTGAGAAACCTTTTGCTGTATAAGATCCCGTGTAAAACAGAAACCTGTATAATACATCTAAAATTAAACCTTTACCTAATATATGCATTTATATACCAATGGAACCCCCGTGTTACACGAAATCTATCTGCAATAAGGTCACAAAACTGACATAGTTATTTGGAAGGATATGACAGAGTGTTAATGGTCTCAACCCATATCCATGCATCCGTTTGCATCCTCAAACCCAATAATTTGCTCCGGTGATAACTTTATAAACCAACACATTTTGTCAATGATTTGGAAAAAAATGGACATACTTAAAGCCTTAAACCACTTTCAATGTTGACACTTCACATTTGTGACCGTGCCACATGGTTTAAGACAGTGACAAGAATGTTTTTCGAGCACGGTTCCACGTTTTAGCACGAGAGCATTTTCATGAGTTTTATCCCTGGCACGTTATTTAATGATCAAAGTTGTTTAAAGGACCTAAAACAAAAAAACACAAAAAAACAAATGTTGGTTTCGCTTGGCCTTATCCGTTAACCGGGTTCATATAGTGTATCGCCAAAAGCGTCCCTACACTACAAGTTTGTTGGTTTGAAAGTTCGATGTTCATTAAAAGAATTGCAGAGAAGCGTTACAGTCAAATTGACCATCTTTGTCGTGTGTCTCACCTCTGTAATCTTCAAATGACAGGTATATCAGCCACCTGCAGTGTTTGATGTTGTCATGGCTTTTTTAGGGGTGCATAGATACTAATGAGTTTGAGGATAATATAATGTCCGATGAACACGTAGGTAATATTGTTTACTATCAGATGTTTTTTTCTCCATATTTCAGTTAAAAAATTGAAGAAACGTTGTATTCTATTTTCTTTCTTAAGAGTCTGTTTTCGGAGATTTCCTCACTAATATGTACTTTCCTCATGTTTTAGGAAGAAACTGTTTTGGGATGTGTTCCGAACTGGCTCTGATGACAACGTGTCGAGTTCTGAGATAGACTGCTGGAATAAATGTACTGTTGTCGCACGTATTGTCGTCCTCATCATCATGTTTATAATTGTGTTACTTTTTGCTGTGCTGTCTAAACTCACATTCGTCATGATGACGTCAAACATTTTCCCGCCAGCTGATGGGGCCAAAAGTGCCGCTCACAAAACGTTTAACGGCAAACTGACCTACCATAGCGGTGGAAGCATGAATGTCACGTGGATATGGGCCTTCAATATGGTACTGTCAGCGCCATACTTCTTTACATTCGGTAAATATTTCTGGAGGTTATGTTTCAAGAAGACAGGAAAATTGCAATGTCTGCCTTTCCTTGCGGTGAGTAGAATAATGTTTTACCTGTGTCCTTTAAAATCCTATAACCTTATAATCGTTTTAATGTTTATTGTGTGTTTATCATCTTGATTCTTCATTTTACTTTCTAAACAGTTTTAGTTTTCAATTTCACAAATTTGCCATCCGACAAAATTATCAGTAGTGTAGATTCACGTGTAAATGGGTTTTTTTCTGTCACTTTTCAAAACCTTTACACGTGCATCAACATTACTGATAATTTTGTCGCATGGCAAATTTGTGAAATTGAAAATTAAAAGCTTTTTAGAAAGTAAATCCGGATGTCATAATTGATAAAGTAACTATATCATATGTTATTCAAGCTAAATCACATCTTTAATTTTCCTTTAGTCAATGGTGACAGAAACGCTCCACACCGTTGGCCTGTCCTTCTTCGTGTTTCTAGTCCTGCCGAGTTTTGAACCAATCGCCGCGTGCCTTTTATGCATGAACATTGGACTCCTACCAGGAATATTGAAGATATTCTACCCTGCAAGAAGTGTTAAAAAGCTGGAGCGCAATCAATCAGTAGGGTTTGCACGGCTAATGAATTTAATAGCCTGCATCCTACATGTGGGAAGTCTGGTCTGCTGGGTTCTGTATGTTTACAACGACCCGATCAAAACATCCGATAACCTCTACCTCATTATAATAATGGTTGTCTCCCCTATATTTATATCGCTAAACTACTGGGAAAACTACGTGAGGAAGGGAGACAGGGACTCGTCAGGACTGCCGTATCTCAAGAGAATGATCACACGCGGTCGGACCAAGATCGGACTGCTCACCATGCTGTGGAAACTCGCACTGACCTTCAGCGTAATGCCAGCACTGATCTTCGGCGTCAACTGTAATTCGACCACTGAATGCATTAATTCCGTTTTCTACAACTTTAAGGATGGTCAAGCACCACACATGAACACCCCGATAGGTGAGGATATTAGGATTGACGGTGACAGGAAAGCGGCCTGTTGGTATTTACCTCTTCTGATTGCCGTTGTTAACATCATTTCAGACATTGTCTGCTTCAAAGTGGCGAAGGCGGCTTGCAAAATTTTGGCTCATAAGGTTGGCTATGCACTTCCAATGGCGTTATCCACGCCAGTTACGATCGCCCTGCTGTTTGGTAGCTATTCCAGTACGACTATATCGACCGTGGCCTCCTGTACGATTCCTTTCCCGACTTGGGAAGGTGACGCCAGTAACGTAGTGGACGAGATCAATTTCTATAAGTTCGCCATCATTGCGGGGATTCTAGCGTACTCATCCCTCCTTCTCATCACGAATCACGTGTGGTCGCCGAGCAAAGAGAGGCTTGCCGCCACCGAAAAGTACGTTCTGCGTTTATATGATTTTTATTCAAGTTTTGCTTCCGCAAATAAAATTGTTTAAATAACTGTACAGATATCTAGAAATTTCAGGAATATGTACTACTACAGATCCAGAAATACACAAAAAATGTAGCACTTCTTGTACAAATATAGACAAATATAAAATAATTACGCTGGAAAAAGTCAATTAATACTAATAAATACGAAAGAAAATGTAGCAAGTCACACCTCCAATCTAAAACTGTTTTGTAACAAGTATCACTACAGATCTAGCAAAATCAAGTTTCACTACTAAGCTTAAATCGTAGTAACAATACGAATCTTAACTACGAAAATGATGTAAGAAACACTAAAAATCTAGAAACATGAAGTTATACACATAACATATAAATAAAAAGTAAAACTACCTTTCTATAATTATAATGTCTATATTTGTAGATCAACAATAACAATTTGGTATCGTTATGGTACTCCGGGTATATTTTGAACTGAAATAGAAACAATGTTCATAGTGTGACACTTTCTAATTTGACAGTTATATACAAGTTTTTGGGAAATATTCATCAACGTATTATAATGTCCACAAAATAGTAACAAGTTTGACGAAAGCCATTCTCCATTTAATTTGTAACTCGTAATCCTCGCATTCATGTTCCAACCGAATGGTATGTGTTGGGGAAACCACAAAAGTTGGGCCCACGAAAATATCTTATTTGATAGTCATTCATCAGTGGACATGTAAATTGTATTGTCATCTGGTGGTGACTGTCACAGAGGATCTTAATACATTATGTCAGAAATGTTTTACAATAAAATACGTTTAAATCAAATTAAATATATTTATATTGATTACAAATTTAACGTATCTACAGTAATAACCTATAGTATAATTGCGCATGTGCCGATAGAAAGCAAGTACTTATGAGCCTAATCATCTGATCCTACTAAAATAATAAAAATAAAGTATACATTGTACCTTACAGAATCTTTGTTAAACCTCTGTATTGTGGAGCGCTACTCGACCAGTCCATGCTGCTGAACAGAAGGCGAGTGGACGATGAGTTCAAGTCAGCAAATGAGAAGGTAAACTGTATTACATGTATCAAATACCTGTTGAATCTTGTTATAGTAATACAAGTAATACAAACGTTCTGTATTGCATTTGTGCAATACGGAATGTTGTATTTACCTACTAGTCGGAACTACTTTTTATTTGATTCCTCTTGTTATGGCAACTGAAAAGTTCCGGGTATTTGCAAAAAATATAAAAAGGTTATAAAATATTTTTATCGATCTCTACCAAATACGGAAGGTATGTGGTAAAAGCAAGACCACGCACTTGTGTATTTCTAACGAACCAGAAAGCACTCATTTATTGCCCGGACGTATATATTCACTCCGCACACTTGTGAATATATTCGTCCGCGCAATAAACTCGTGCTTTCTGATTCGTTAGAAAAACACAAGTGTGTGGAGTTGCATTATTATATGTCTGCTGTGTGGTTGTGGTCTACTGGTTTACCGAGATAGTGTACTCAAGTGAACTGTTGGAATAAAAACAAGCGAATACCGAATGCTGTGATCCGCAAAAGGAGACAGACATAAATGTTGCGTTCTATGCAGTACTTAAATGCATATATGCTAAGCTATTACATTTTATGTTTTAATATTCACCTATCTTTCAATATTTAAGCAACAAATATAAAAACATCTCTGTGTAACGGGGGAGGGGGGGGGGGTTCGCTTTAACACTCTGATGCATCTGTTGGTGATTTTGAATTATTGAAATTGTGATATTTTGTTGGACCAACAGAAAAACAAGGTAGACATTCCCATCCCGGACATTCCGACTGAAATGAAGGGTGAAGGCGGGGAAGAAGAATGGTCCTTCCTGCGCAAAGATGACACACCTTTTCTCTACCTTTGCGCAACCATGTGGCACGAGACGGAAGTAGAGATGACACAAATACTCAAATCCTTATTCAGGTAAAACGTATTTATGACTCAGAAATGGATGAAATATCCATCCTGTCAAAGCTTATCTATGGTGTAGACTATGGCTTATTATTCGTTCAGTTAGAGTGACTCGTTCAAGAACACAACTGTATTTCTTCTTCGAGAAATTTAAAGCCATCGATAAAATAGTTTAACTTTAACATAGCTTCTAACTCAACCAAACTTTCATATTATGGCGTTAGACGTCTGTCGAATTAATATTTGAAGTAACTGTTTGAATATTCGAATGATTTGTTTGAAAATGAAATGTCTGTATTTTCGTCTACTATAGATAAAGTATACATTTTTGTCAGCAAATGCCTTATATTATGTGTGTACTTTAATTTCTTGACCTTTTGATATCACTATGTATATAAAAAGGTGTGTCCAATCAGTTGACGGTATAACGACATAAAGTGTTTTGTTAAACAGACAGGAATACCACATTAAAACGTGATAAGAAAACTTACCAAAGAATTTATAAATACTTATGAAGTATGGTGATGCACTTAGATGTTAATGAGACAGGCGGAATTGTATAGAGGTTTTATCATAATCAATATACTAATTATAACAACACCCCTCTGTAGAATGGACGATGATCAGTGTGCCCGGCGTCACCTTCAGATGTACCTTGGCATCAGAGATCCAGACTACTACGAATTCGAAGGTATGCACAAAGATATATCATTATTCGTCCCTAGACATTGTACGTTATCTTTCTTTCTTCTGTAATCAGTTGCTTGTCAGTTTCAGCTCATTAGATATCGTATATAAACGTTCCAACTCCAAGTTCCGCTAACAGCATTTACTGAAGAAATGCCAACAATGAGAGAGTAAAACGCTGTTCAATCCTCATATAATATCAACACACACTATGACAGCATTAAATTATACGGTATAAATGTAAATCTTGTTTTATATTTATGTCATACATTGTGTTTTATGTTCGAAAGGTAATCTGGTTTACCTGTTTTTATCTTTGTATGGTACCTATCAAATGGTAAAATAACGAAAACAGAATCGATTTACCTCCTGCGCATTTAAATAACAGGGCAAAGTTAATTATACCAGCTTTGTCATTTCGATACGAACTGACAGTCGAATGGAGAAAAGCAGGCGAAATATCCAAGATTCTCAGATCTGAACTGTCCTATTATTGAATTGCAGGTCACATTTTCTTTGACGACGCATATGAAGGCCACGACGAGGACGGGACAGAATATAACGCCAACGGATACGTCCAGATGTTGGTTAACGTGATGGACATAGCGGCCAGGTACTGTGTACAGTAATATTAATGACGGGGACCTGGGCACAATTACATAGTCAACACTTTGAGACTATTCTTAATGTATTATTATTGGGTATTAAATTGGTATTTAAATAAACACAAAACGAAATTGACAAAACAGCTGGCAGCTGCCTTAAGTTAACGCGAAACGGATGCAAGGGAGATAACCTTTAGGTTTTATGGTATTTTTTTTCTGCAGCGCAGTCCACGGTAACATCATCCATATTCCTCCACCAACAAAGATCCCTACCCCTTACGGCGGTCAGCTGATCTGGAGACTTCCCGGCGGCAACAAACTCATTGCTCACCTAAAAGACAAGGCGAAGATACGTCATAGGAAACGATGGAGTCAGGTAAGTTATCGAAAACGTTATAATGTCGACGAAATGTTACACAGTGAAGACCTTTAGACAAAGAAACATACAAATGTTATTTATAACAGCTCTCACGTGGTCAGATCGTCATGGTACCTCATAATGGGACAACCAGTTGTACATTTTACATGTTAGGTGCTTCACATTGCTATATGCATGGTGACAAATCTTACTGCTTTGTATATTTTAATACATACGAAATGTTTATTGGTAATCGTTGCGGATACACATATTCTTATATGGTTAAACACGTGCTGCTATGTAGGTGATGTACATGTACTACTTCCTGGGTCATCGTCTGATGAACATCCCAAACAAAAGTCGACGTCAAAAAGAGAAGATAGCCAATAACACATTCCTATTGGCGCTTGATGGAGACGTGGACTTCCAGCCGTCTGCAGTGCAGCTACTGGTCGACAGGATGAAGAAGAATCCGAGGGTTGGTGCGGCGTGCGGCCGCATTCATCCAATTGGTTCAGGTAGATATAAATTATATTATCGGATTGATAAATATGCAATCTTGGGTGGAAAGACTTTATCTGTTTTGCTCGTACATTAAATATAATCCGATGAGTACGTTTCACAGACTCAGTTGTCTGTATGTCTGACTTAATTTCGTTTGCAGGTCCTATGGTGTGGTACCAGAAATTCGAGTACGCGATCAGTCATTGGCTTCAGAAGGCGGCCGAGCACATGTTAGGATGTGTGCTGTGTAGTCCTGGCTGTTTCAGTCTTTTCCGAGGAAAGGCACTCATGGATGACAACGTGATGAAGAGATATACCACACTGCCAACGGAACCGGCTCACTACGTCCAATATGATCAAGGTAAAGTAATAATAATAATAATAATATTTCGAGGTTTCTATATACTGCTTTTACACAACCTAGTTCGTAGGTCGTCTCAAAGCGGTTCACAAATTATTATCCGTGGTTATAGGGCCTTTGCAACCAGCCAATACCTATCTCAACTCCCTGAGGAGCATACAGCCGGTGCTGCCATTTCGGCGCTCACAGCTAGCATTCTACAATTATAGCACTGCCCAACCACGTACTCATTTAAGGCTGAGTAGACACTGGAACAAGTCGAGTAAAGTATCTTGCTTAAATATACAACACAGTGCGGTGCCGTTACTCGAACCCGCAACCCTTCAGTCACGAGCCTGGCGTCCTACCACTAGACTACCGTGCCTCCTAGTTAGACATTATCCATGATCAAATTCATTTACAAATAACTAAATAGAGCATTCTCAATAACACCAAATGATTATTAGATGTCTAGTGGGATTACATATAAGGTAAGTAACCACATTCCGAACAACCCGCGGCTCATTTGGTCGGGTGTCATTAGGAGCATAATAACTTTACCTTAAATAACACCGTATTTGCTCCTCTCATTAGTGTCATGGTAACTTACCATCTTTCCAACTGATTCAACTTATATTGCATCGTTTGATGAGGTCAATTTACCGCAATATTAACAGAGCTGATCAATTAGATCCCATAGGTCTACGATGATGGACAATGGCGTTATGCAAGACTTCCTACTTATTGATCATGCTTTTGTCGTGTCTATAAGGTGAGGACCGGTGGTTGTGTACACTACTGCTACAGCAGGGTTACCGTGTGGAATATGTTGCCGCCTCGGACGCCTTGACCTATGCCCCAGAGGGATTCTACGAATTCTACAACCAGAGGAGACGATGGACACCGTCCACCATGGCAAATATCATGGACCTGTTGATGGACTGGAAAAATGTCACACGAAAGAACGAGGATATATCCATGCTGTATATCTTGTATCAAACGTTTCTGATGGTGTCCTCCATTTTGACCCCTGGAACCATCTTCTTGATGATCCTCGGTGCTATCACGACTGGCTTTCCTGATATCAATGTCTGGACGGCGTTTGGTATCAACCTGGCGCCTGTCATACTGATGGTGATTCTGTGTTTCGTAGCCTCCTCACAAACTCAGGTAAGTCAATATCTGTTCAGAAGAGCAAGTTCAGTAAGTGTACAAAAGACTATTCCAACAAAATTAGCAAGTATGCTCTTCGCAATTTTACGTTTTGCATGTATATGATTTCTCTCTATTATGATCCTGTAGAGGAAAACCCGCACTTGCCATTTTGCTGAAAGTTTGCATTTACATTGTGTACAAGTTGGCGTACTTAACCATCTTGTTTACGAAATTGTATTCATGTGTGATACATCTATACTTTAAATCCTTTATACGAGGTTTTAGCTATTTTTGTACTGTTTGTGTTACAGTTGGCGTATTCAGCCATCTTGTCCACCGTGTATTCCTTGCTGATGATGGTCGTGTTTATCGGACTACTGAAAGAAGCTGCGGGGGCAGGGTTCTGCTCTGTCACCACGGTGTTCTTACTGTTTGTGGCTGGTGTATTTGTCCTTTCTGCATGCCTCCATCCTCAGGTACGGAGTGTTTAATTGTCAGGGTCCAGTTGCGCAAAAGGTGGTTATCTTAGTCACTGTTTGACGACATGTTTAAAACTTTCGTCAATGTACAAAGTAATATCTCACAATTTTGAATGTTAATTTACTCTTGTAACTAATTCAATGGTTGTGTTGTAAAATACACACACATTTAGAATTAACTTATTCAGTTAATCACCGTTAGAACAACATGACCCTGGTCCACATTACCATGTTATTTTAAATATTTTAACTGACTGTCGGTGTTGAATTGGTTTATAAATGAGCACCACCTGTAGACCTTGTGCTATATTAAACTGTGATAAGACGTTGGATTGATCCTTAATACTAACATTCGGGCATATGTATTACGTTATGTAAAATAACTCTGTACACTACTTAGCTTGCAACTTACTCACCCTCAAAATCCATGCCAAAGAAATACCGCATAATCGTTTTGTTTTTCGTCAGGTTCTCGTCCTAACATTTACTTTAACAATTACAGTAATTGTCATTCGCCACCCTATGCATACATGTATATATAAAACACTTTACTCAGTGTAAAATGAAAAAATATTTGGGCTGTTATAGAACCAGTGATCGTAAACTGTTGGTATGATAACGGAAAGCTGATATTCATTTATTCAAAAATATAAATTGGGAGAAATAAACTTCTTAGTGAAAAATGTAAACATCATGTGTAAATGGCATGTGCTATATTCACGTGCGTGACATATTTGCAAATATTTACTTTATTTGAACCTTGTTATCTACGGGCATTTTAATACAGTAATCGTTTAAACAAAAGGGTTTGTATTTTAAGATTTCGTGTTTATTATCAAAACATGATTGATATGTTATATATCACTTTGTAGGAATTTTTCTGCGTCCTACACGGTTTCCTTTACTTCCTGTCTATTCCCTCAATGTCCATGCTGCTAATGATCTACTCTCTGGGCAACCTGCACGTGGTTTCCTGGGGAACTAGGGAGACCAAACAACCGACCACCCCTCAGAAACCTACGGAACAGAAGAAAGATGACGGGAGGTTAGGGCAGGTAAAAGACTGGATCAATAGACAGTTGCCTGCGGATGGTGGAGCCGGAAATCCTTCATCGGATTACGCCTTCTCGTTTGGGAACTTGTTCAGGTAAATCAGCAATTGATTTATCACAACTGTTAGAGAGAAGTGCGGTTGTGTTATGTGTAGATGTGTGTTTGTGATGGGTAGATGTGTGTTTGTGATGGGTAGATGTGTGTTTGTGATGGGTAGATGTATGGTTTCGGTTTTGACAGTACGACTGTATTTATTATATTAGTTACATGTTTAACACATAAAATCCACTCGCAATTTACAGGAATTCAGGAATATATAAACACTACATCATTGTGTTTAAGCATTAACATAACTCACGATCGTTTGATTCATGTTTATCTACTTATTTGTGTCAAAGAGTCCAAAAATATCCGATCAATAGGATTTACGTATTTGGTATGTAAATAAAGAACACTGTTCAATTGTTATATGTATATATCTATATCATATTCTGACAAGTGGAACTCTAAATTTTGAACTCAAATATTTTCGTATTTTCTAAAACGACTATAAATACATTTCTTTTTTCAGTACAACGGACATGAATTATTTTTGTGCAGTCATATCAATAATAGATATATGTATTTTTTTATACACATTCGGATTCGGTTTTTATTATGGCTCCATTGTAATACAAAGGGAGATAAAATACTTCCCCCGACTGTTAATTTTACATTTCTGATGTATTCATTATAATTCATTCTCGAGTTTCAATTTACATGCATCTCATTGATCTTCCAAAATTTAAACTTATATCCTCGTAATAATTGTCAACTTCCTTCCGATCTCGAATATAAACATTTGAATAATAAATGAGAAATGTATAAACATTTTCTTCAGGTTGGTAAGTATGGATGAAGAAAAGTTCTTTTTACACAACCAATAAGAGTTTCTATGTGATGTTTCGATGACTAGTACGGTATGCACACTGTCACCTTCATCAGACAAATGACCAGTGAAGCGTATGCACACAAAGGTGTAAAATGTGTACGAGTTGTCCACAAAATCGATGTCGATTCGGCTACGCTGTAAACGTATGTACAAAAGTCTGATGAAGGTGACAGTGTACATACATGTACCATAGTAGTCATCGAAACGTCACATAGAAACTCTAATTGGTTGTGTAAAAAGAACTTTTCATAATAAATGAAATAACTAAAGTATGGCAATCCGTGTAACTCACTGCAGAATTATCTTTTAAACATCACGATTATAATTTCACAATTGTGTACTGTCCTTTCTTCAGTGTTAGCATTCCAGCCTCCCCTGTGCTTTTTAAAATGTAAAATGTCATTCAGTATTTCATTGCTACTTCGAAATATCCCGATTTTTNCTTCCAGAGACGCTTTTTTAACATGACTTCATATTCGAGGAGGAGACAATCATCCAATATAAAAAAAATCACCGTGTCTTAAATTATTTTTTCCTGGCTACCGTTTTTAATTTGAAAAGAAAGATAATCAAATTCTTCTCATATCTAGCGCCTGGTTTACTGACATTTTTCTGGGTTGTGTGATTTCTCTGCCTTTGGGTTCTGCTTTCACCGTTTGTAACCTTTTATTGTGTTTGAGTTCACGTAGGAATCTTGTATTTCGACATGATGGTATTTTTTCGCTTTTTTCGTTATAGATGTTTTTGTTGCCCGAGCAATGAGCACACAGAAGATGACAAATTTAAACAAATCCTGTTTCGTCTGGCGGAAATGGAAGAGCGCATAACAGTCGCCACTCGCAACACTTCAAGAAATGAGTCTATGAATTATTTACCAGAAGCGGAACCAGTTGAGCAGGGCGATGCACCCTTTTCACATGCAATGGATCTATTTGAGGGAGCAGGCGAACGTCGTAAATATATCTACTATTTTATTTAAGTCAAGAAACAGTTGACATAAAATACTTTTGTTAATTCCTACACAAGATTTGTATTCATAAAAATGGGTTTTGATTCCTCAGGGTAAAACTCTTTGTAATATCTGATCTAAATTGAGTACAACAATAAGACCGATGGAAGAGCAAATAATACAGTTAAATAAATGCATTCAATACCATCAGTATCTTTTTCAAAACTTATTTTTCATTATCAGATATTCTCTCCGCCAGGATGTGCCAATGCGGTTGTTTTGATGAATGTGTTATTTTGTTAAACTTCCAGATAATCCTGTGTTTCAACCGGTAGTTGACACTAAGAGAAATGACCTTGTAAACCCCTACTGGATCAACGACAAAACCCTTAAAGATGGCGCTATCGATCGCATGAGCGGAGATGAAACAGAATTTTGGAAAAACTTTATAGATAAATATCTCTACCCCCTGGAGAAAAACGTCGCGAAGGAGAAGGCTACTGCCGAAGAGCTAATCGAGTTGAGGAACAAAGTTTCATTGGCTTTTCTTCTCATCAACGCTCTCTTCGTCACCATCGTCTTTGTTTTAACGGTTGTCAATGCGGCCGACAACAGTCTTTCCATACCGTTGCCATGCAAAACCGTCACAGGGGACGATCAAGGCTTCGTCGAACCAATCAGTTTCGCGTTTACCATTGTTTTCGGAATGATGTTGCTCGTACAATGTATCTGTATGTTATTCCATAGAATGGCAACCCTGCTGCATATTTTGGCTTCAACTGAAATCAAAGCCAAACGCCGTATCAGACAATCGCTACAAGGTGGTGGCGATGAGGCCGAGCGTTCTATTGGTGTCGATGAAGGATTACAACTTGTACGAGATATGCAATCGGCTGCCATTGATGATGACGCGCGATCCATCGTATCGGAGTTCAGTATAGTAAGTGAGCACGAAGATGAGGAAGCCCCTGTTGTACAAACGAAGGGGAAACAACTTTGGAAAAAGTTTGATCGAAGACGAAAGGAGCAACACAAGAGCACTCTTGGTAGAAATTTTCTTCGGAATTTCCAGAAACTTCAAACTGTTATAGCTGACGATGATAATGCTAGCACTAAGGGTGTTACTGAAGGGAGCACTGACGAGGACGCCACAAAAATGAATGATATTCAGAAAAAGTTCGCCCGTTTTGGTCGTCCGTCTCTGTTTACGATAACTAAAATGATCCGGAACACCTCTAATCGTGATGAGATAAAACGACGGGGAAGCCAGGTCGGAGCTAGAAACCGATGGAAGACAGCTGTCAGACAAACTAGGCTAAAGGAAATCATGGCAAAGGCCAGAGAGAATGCAGCAGGCTCCGACACAACTGCAAACACGGGCGGTAATCGATTTACAGCGTTGGTTAATGCTGCTGTGATGAAAAACAAAGAGAATGAGCAGAAAAACAAACAGGCTGAAGATGACTACACAGTCATCAAGGAGGAGGAAGAGGATGAGGATAAAACAGAGGTAAAGCAAACGAGTGCAGTCGTACACTTCAGTAACGAGACGGACAGGGGACCAGACAATCACGATTCGCAGGGGCCACCGCCAGCCTATAATGGAGAATCAGTTGGACTGCAAAATGTGGATGTTTTGTTTTAAAGAGACTCAAAGAGAATATTGGACACGTCCGAAACATATGATTGTGTCATACAAAACACTGCTGCAAATGTTTGACTCTTGTAGCCCCACTGTTGTTATACTTTTTTCCGTTATGTTGTCACGACAACAGGATATACTTAGACCCATTGTGTGTGATCACCACATAATTGTATTCCCTCCTTGATGTGTGATGATAGCATTATTCATAATTACCTCCCATTTGATTACAACATGCTTTACAATTGATTACTTTTGTGAATTTATGGATTGATTTATAATTCGTTTTCCCTGTGTGTAATACCAACATCATTCATACATACAATGTTCCCGTTTAATTTTGAAATTATCTCCCTTACATGTGTATGTTTATATTAGTAAGTAAAACCAGGCTGCCCCACCTCTTTTATTGTTAATGTATCAATAGCTTTACGATTGTTATTTTTATTGTGACAATATCGTGTATAAGTTGTGCGAGGAAATGACTTGTAGTTATACCATGCTTTTAATGATTACCGTATTATAGACATGCTGGTTTTGTCTCATTGTTGGTATTTACTCATAGATAATTGACACATAACACCTTAATCAAACGTTCGGTAAGATATTGTCATGTATTGCGTGGTTTGTTTGTTTTTGTTTGAGTTATCTCCCCGGTCTCATTTTGTATGTCTATTCACAGAAAAATGTACACTTTATTAATTTATATAGCGTCATATGCCCTGTCCCCAGGTAGTTTCAAAGTATATTTAATGTAACATAAGAAAAAGCCTTTATTTCTTACAAAATATGTATATGTGTAGATATAATTAGGCCTATGTGATTTAATATCATTGTATGCAAAATGTATGATCATGTAAATACATGTACAAATATATAAGGACGTATAATATATATATATTTTCTTATTAGAGATGATGAATATGAAAAGATATGATCATGTAATAAGAAAACAATAAATAAAAAATTAAATTAAATTAAATAAGAGTATGTAAATGTATTGACATTTTTTTTTTAAAGTTATACATGATTATATAACAATGTATGTATATGTAGTTAAAATGAATATGCAATACGATACAATGCTTTGATTACATGTAGATAGGCATGCGTATAGGTGTATATGTAGTTAGATATGTTTTTGTACCGGTTTGGAATAGATTTGTTTAGTATATATTTTTTGACAAACATAGTTTACGTTACTCATTGAACAAGCTGTGATATGTGATTATGGAGTGATCAACAATACATAATAATTGATTAAGTTAGTTGTCGGTGTCAGTCCTAATTCTAGTTGAACATGGTAAACCCTCCTGTCCCACACCTGTACTGTTTAATTGTAGTCGGATGTTCATACATTGTAATACGGATCTTGCATTTTGTATTTTAATCGTATTTCTCAATTAATTTAATAAAAAAAACTCATGCTATCGATGAAATCGATACATTGATCAACATTTATCTTATTTTTTTTATAATAATGCATAATCAATCCCTCCTCAATCTTTCAATTTCGTCATCGATCTGGTTCGAGACTTTATATACATATGTATTTGTGATTAAAAAACTAAGGAATGTTGTTTCCCTGTTACCGATTTAATTAAAGGAGTTACCGCTAGAGTAAGGTGTACTATACATGTACATGTGTAATACACAGAGATAGAGTTATCTACCCTTCTGTACCATGTGACATACACAGCGATATAGTTATCTACCCTTCTGTACCTCCACGATGTCACAAGTTTGTCGTCTTTTGCAATTTCGGTATATGAGCCCTTTCATCTCTATGCAGCTTTAGTAGACTCTACCATGCATTGTTCTGGATGAGTCCATTTTGGTATACAGTGGTGAAAGGGTTGATTGTCTAGCATGTCTCTCTTTGAATGTATACGTAAACACGAGTACATTGTCATGTGTTGCTTCTTTCAAACCTGCAATATTACACCAAAGTAGGCTTAATTTTCAAGTCACGAAATGCAAGAACAGTCCATGTTTTCTTGTGACAATGCAAGAGAAATACCGGGCAAGTACCGGAGTTTAGAACAAGAAATGATTCAATGCATACTGTAATTAATGTTCTACCACGTGTGCGATGTAAGAACGCTTTTCGTTAGTTGCCATTGTTATTTAATGTATTATCTGACAAGTAAACCACGTGCATACATGTATTATCTGACAAGTAAACCACGTGGATGGATGTTTTATTTAAGAACAATAAACATGTGTGCGTGTAATGTGTATTTGTTTCCAATAATCCTTACATTTACAACGCTCTTCCAAACGCCTCCCCCGCATTATAAATGTTAGCAATTGAGCATTGTGTAACTTGTTTTGGACGCACTAACTTTGCAGAGCATGCGTGCGTTGGACGTACAACTAACTAAGAAGAGTGGAGAACATGCGAATATTGGACGAACCAAATTTGTAGAATGAGGGAACACGCGTGCATTGAACGAACCAAATTTGTAGAATGAGGGAACACGCGTGCATTGGACGAACTAAAGTTGTAGAGTGTGGGAACACGCGTGTATTGGACGAGCTTACTTTGTAAAGTGAGGGAACACGCGTACATTGGACGAACTAAATTTGTAAAGTGAGAGAACACGCGTGCATTGGACGAACTAAATTTGTAGAATGAGGGAATACGCGTGCATGTACAATTCTAATGTTTCAAATAAATCCACGTTAATTTGTAAAGAAGAGGGCATTCCTTGCAGCTCCAGATTCGATTATACAGTTCCATCCATGCGCGGTTTCTTTCTTTGTAAAATGAAAACGAGGCATCGTGTGGCATTTGTATGCGCAGGCAAATTAATATTTTCAGGCATTATACACACATAAGTAAACAAGAAAGTACATGTGTATGTGGTTGAAAAGGTCAGAGACGTATAATAATGTATTTATACGTCTCTGAAAAGGTTAATCAAAAATAATTATATTTTGTTATGGAATATACATCACAGGATACGAAAATGTTGGAAAACAATAACTAATAAAAGGCGACCTTCGTTATTTTTTTTTATTCAAAACTCTAGTTGTATAACCCGCCATAATATACGCACATATGTTTGTCGTTTCCTGAGTAGAGAGTGATATTTTGATTTAAAATGTATGTCATTTATAATTATTCCTAAGATATGTAGGGCTATGACCATCATGCCACTAGATTCATTTTTTTCCGAAATGATAAAAATCAATATTTTTCTGTGATTAATTTGTGAAAAAAACAATTTTCTGTAGTGAAGGAGTTCAAATCAGATTGATCTATTTTTGTAATGAACTATTATTAAATTAATAAAACTTGATAATAAGCCACACTGCACTGCTTTAGCCTTTTGTTGTACAAATGTATAATATAAAGTATTTTCATAGCGTACAGGACATAATGTGATATCAAATTATTTCAGGGTACACTTTAGGAATGATTACTTCAAGAATGATGAAATATTCTCTAAGACTAATACTTCACATTCTTGTCTTTGCAATACAGAAACGTGGCTTAATGTTCCTCGAGATTAATTACGAAATAATCAATACATAATGAATTGTAATAATGAAAGCAATACCATGCATCTAAATAGACATATTTAGCCACATTCCAATAAGTATGAGTTCAGATGTAATGGTTTCTAAGTGAATTCGAATCATCGAAAAATGTCGGTCATATACCAATATAAAATTCTGGTCACCTCTATGCCAGAATCCTCCCAACAAATAACATTCCAACGAGTAGATATTTTGTGAATAAGTCTCAGTGTGTACGGAAATTTATAACAACATTTGTATATGAAAATGATTTCAAAGACTTAAGTACAATCCTACAACCTTTGTCGAGTTGTCGCCCTTGGCCCATTCACAGATTCATATAAAAGCGTAACACCTTTTCTGACACAGTTAATACGGTAATAATAACAATATCCAATCAATCAAAACAATAAACAAATTTAATTAATTATTCAAAAGACAAAAACCAAAAAACATTTCACTTCCGGTGAAGTTTAGGAAGTTCCGTTTTTAAAAAAGGACGTGTCTTCTACTCCACAGCAATATTATGTCTAATCAAGCATAGTATTATGTATATATATATATATGTACACATACACATAAATACATATATATGTACCAACGGGGGGCGATGTACAATCTGAAGCGGTACGCCGTTTTAAGACTGTACAAAGCCCAAACGACGGATACAAACTAGGATGGAACTGTATTACCACGATAAACTGTATAATGCTCATTCGGCGTAACACTCGACAAGGTTAGCGCGGATAAAGAAAGGGACGCCGACTGTGCTATATGGACCTATTAGTTAGGTAGGAATAACGCGATAAGCGAATCTTGAACTAATAATCAATAAAAAAAATATCTGTCACAGTTATTAGAGGTAATATACAATAAATCAAAATACCCAAACCGATTTTATAAAACAAATAACACAGCGATGTTATACCTAATAAAACACATACACATAAAAATAAAAACACCAACACCTAAGAATCCCCCCCCC
>NW_018408131.1:73468-89002 GCF_002113885.1 Mizuhopecten yessoensis
CACCCCACCCCCCCAGTTTTTCCTTTTTTCCAATACTGATAATCACACTATACATTAAAAATCATTAAATGTCGGAACGATGAACAGAATTAAGGGAAAGACAAGACGAGGTTTTTAAGACATGTGACATTGGTAAAAGTACAGTCAGCTATGTTTTCAGTGACGAATGATGAAGAGAGGATTACATTGAACGGACAACAAAAAACAGTACCTACATGACTCTAACCACTAACACACAGTCCGTCGGATGGGACTATAAAAGGTGTCCCGTGTGAAAACTGTCCAATCTTGCACGGAAATATCCCTCTTTTTTGAAAAAAGAGTAGGCGAGTAGCGCCGACACAGAGGATAGGGTTAGATTTGTTTTCGGCCGATAGAACTAAGATATCTTTATAAGGCAATTAAAGGACTTCAAATATATCTAAACCAACAAAATTCATAGAATAGGCAGGGGCTGGTGGCGGCTCAGTACCTCACTTTCGGTCCAGACTCGGTGATACTATACGACGTGTGTTAGGCTAAGGCATGTATTAGGCTTAGGAGCCGTCTTACAAAAACTAGACTTATACAGTAATATATATAGGATAGGAGGCTCCTTCTCTAACCTATCCCCCTCTTTTATTTCTTCACTCCATACTTTATCCTTTCTACTCATTTTCCTTTCTTTTCTTCGTCTGCTGGATAACCGAACTACTCGTTAATGAAGCGGACGTAAAACCTATCAATCAATCAATCAATCAATTTGTATTTGGTCTACAGGTCACGTGTTTTAGGAGGCTTACATACGGACGATTATCTATTACCATATTGTGCAAATCGCAAATTACACTTTTAAAACAACTTCTCAACGTCCAAAATTAACTTATTTGAAGTTAATATTTTGGAAACATACATATCTATATATATTTATTATAAATCTTCTTTGTGGATTTCGCTTTTATTTTTGAAGCGTAAAGATTACAATCGCATAATATCACATAAGCATTGTTTGACAGTGAAACCATTACAACTATCAACACATTTTTAGGCGGTATAATGTACTTTTATTGACAAAACATGAAATATAAAGTAGGTTGAAGGATCCCTGTACCACTGCCAAAACGTAACTAAGTGTTGGAAACTGTTTTTTTCAGGCATGACAATATTTTTGATAAATTATTTTGGAAACGACTGAACTTACGGGACTTTTATGAATAATAATAAATATGATATATAACATATAATGAAAAATAGTGTTTTGAGTGTAAACATTCAGTGGGGCTAGACCGCGATTCGAACCCCGGACTTGTTACATGCACCTAATCATCGGAAGTGTTCTGCCCAAACTTGTCTTCAGTTACATCTGAACGAAAGTTAAGGGGAGGTAACTGTAAATAGAAAAATAACAAAGTGCAGCGGAAAAGGGATCCTTACCATGCGTTGAGGGGAATTTGATATGAAAGGTTCTGGCACCAAATGATTGGATTTTGTAACTGGACAGGTGGTAATGTTCCCACTAGACATCAGTTTAGGTCGACTGTGGTGAGTATATTTATACATGGCTTTTATTTAATGAAACTGTAGGTCTCATAAGTAAATACAACAGCATGGTCCAAAATGGGCATGGATCGGCTACAAGCTAACAAAAGGGATATGTGATAACATCAGCATATTTCATAAGTGATAACTGTTTTTTTGTGTTTATGTATTTGATGTTGTAGCATTGTTTTATAGTGAAATATTTCCTTGTTATATGATGTGATATATAGTTAACCATGTTTCTGTCTTGAAAAATGGGTCGAATTGCCTCGAAAATTTGACAACGATTTTTTCGCTAATCAGAACCTACCAAAATATGGTAACAAAAACAAATACATATAAAGCACTGTATTCCAATCAATATGGTGGTCCATTACAAATACTCTGTATGATTTAACTAAACACTCATTCCTGGACAGAATGACAACTGAACATTTGCATGAAAACGATCGCCATGACAACGAGAAGAATCGTTGTTAAGCAACTTCCGTGTGATGAAACTCCGCTAGTTATAGATTCCAAAATGGCACCCACATCGTCACTCTGAATAATGTTGATACCTGAAAAATAGAGAGAAAAATAAATAAAACACAGAGGTTAGGATGCCTGAACAAACATACGGTGATTGAAATGAATTCCTCCTCCATAGCCAGTTCAAAATATCACAATTTGTTTGTACCTTTTCAATATTAGAGATTTCCTTTGTTCATATTTTCCCTAGTTTCCAACATTTTGTGCTCCAATTACGGGTTTGATAACACTTCGGTATTATCTTTGTATTTTTTAAAATATTTTATTTAAGAGTTTACATAACATTCAGATACTGATTAGTACATGACCATAAGTCACACTCCAGTGCTTTTGTGTTGCATCTTATAAGATGAAATATTTAAGAAATTGAGTCGTAAGTTAATGATTTACGTAACAAAAAGGGCAATTACTCTATCTAAAATCATCACATCATCAGATATGCATGTGGAAGTACGTTTGAGATCGGTTAACACACTAAGGGAATACCCGTTCGGACAACATTATGATTAAGGACGGACGGACGGACGGACGGACGGACGGACGAGTCCAGTTTACCAGCATCAAAAGAAGATTGAATGAGAAATCCTGTTATACATTGTACCTACCTTTTGATTTCATGTCCGCCACGGCTGCCACAGAGGTAGCATTGGCGACGCCTCGGCTGGCGTCCTGGACGAGGTAGGTCGTGTAACCTGACAGAAAAATTACATAGAAAGTTCACAACAGACATGACTAGGTAGGTCCTGAGGCGGACAGAACGTACATAATTATCACAATGAATATTACTACACTGTACCTTTACACGTATGTAACCTGACAGAGGTTTAACATACAAATATGGTCGGACGTGACAAAGGTATGAGGTCACCTGTCCGTACACTTGGGTTTTCTGCGGGTACTCCAGTTGCCTCCACCAACAACACCCCTGCGCGCTAACATCCGGGCAACAATAGAGGTTGATACAAGTCTATAGAACTTGTTTCGCAATTACTATTTTTTTCGAATGAAATACAGTTTAAATCAACATAGATATAATACTCAATAGACAGACTTAGTAAGTCTGCAGTCTAACAGAGGAATACAATATATACATTTCTCGTATTTCCCTGTGTGTAAAAGTATAAGACTCTGTCATGTCCAGGGGTGAAGGATAGGGATATTCCACCCAAGGGGTTTTCAAATTTGGTAAAACCTAAGGCTTTGCCGAGGGTTTTGCCAAATTTGAAAAAATGCTGAGGGTGGAATTTCCCTATCCTTTACACGATAGGGCATGAAAGATAATTTTTCTCTCATTCCAACTACCAAAATAAGCTCAGAAACCATGAAAATGCGTTTGGACGAAAACGAATTCGTCAGTGAGATTAAGCATACCCCATATTTGCAAACGTTTGCGCAGAAAAAATAATGTCATCTCTCTAACGGGTACAGTAAATACGTCGTAAACGGTTTTAATTTCATCACGTTGTCTTTTCCGCATTGCGGCATCGATGTTTTCCAAAGATATGTGAGAAAGAGCTGTCCAGGGTAAGAAAGAAGCGTAGGAAATATCTTGCTCTCACCTCAGACAGAGATATCCAACGTTTTACCCCATGCTAGATTTTTCTATCTCGTACGATCTGTCTTGTAACTTTACGTGACATTTCGCGGAATTTTTACAGTGCGATGTATTCATCCGCGTTTTAACTGCTTGAAATTGACAATTTGCACTATAGATGTTCTGTTTTGTCGCTATATGTATTATGTATAGTTTTTATGTTGTTAGATATTTGATGTTGTAGATGAAATATAATCTACACTGTGAAATACGCTGTAATCTATGTAAGGACGGACTACATTTTTACGCGGAAGCATTCAAATGCAGCTAAAGTAATAAAGAGGTCATTATCATTTGAGGCCCAAGGTGGGATTCTTTTAGTTTTAAGCAAAATTGAATTATTTTTTCTAACTAAAAGGTGCGAGAAGAAAAATCCATCATCTGTAACTGAGCAAGATCGGATTATCTCAGTCTCGGGCTAAGATTCTGTAACATCCCAACTGCGGCTTACGCCTTGGTTGGAATTTTGTAACAGAATCTTAACCCTCGACTGAGATAACCCGATCTCGATAAGTCACAGGTAAAACCTTTTACGGTATATTTACTGTACACATTAGAAAGATGAGATTTAGTTTTCTGTGCAAACGTTTGCAAATATGGGATATGCTAAATCTGGCTGGATGATCGTTTTCGTCTAAAATGTTCAGGGGGAAAATTTATATTTTCAAAATGGTGACCAGTCCAAACGCATTTTCATGGTTTCTGAGCTTATTCTGGTGGTTGGAATGAGAAAAAAATACTCTTTCATGCCCAAGGGTGTAGGATAGGGAAATTCCACCCTCGAGATTTTCAAATTTGGCAAAACCTTTGGCAAAGCCTCGGGTTTTACCAAATTTGAAAACCCCTTGGGTGGAATTTCCCTACCCTACACTATTGGGCGTGAAAGAGTCTTATACTACCACACAATATTCAAGACCATTCATATCATCACAATGGATAACTATAGACATCGTACATGTACTTGAAGTAATTGATAAGAAAAGAATCCCATTCGCAATTCTAACATTTAACATCTTTACAAAACCCCTAGGATGTAAATCGAATACCTTGATTTAGTTTTGTAGCCGTTGTGTAGTATCAGAGGCGAGAACATGTACAATAATGATCCACAAATAGATCATTGTGACAATAACGTCGGCCCATGAGGGCTTCATAAAATCGATAAGAGGGACTTTATCCAATAAAAGTATCTAGGTCGTCTCTTGATTATTGTAATTGGAGCGAGATATTCGATTGCCACAAATATTAAGTTTCCGCCATTATATATATTGCCAGTTTCAGTTACTGAAGGTATTTGCGATTGTACATACACATGCTTAGTGTAACACCAGCGCATGCAAAACTGTCTTAGTGTAGTCTGAGGTCATGCATGGCATATTTCAGTGTACTTCCGGTACATGAACGATATATATAACTGCACTTCCGGTCATTCACGCCAAGGGTGATGTGTACTTCTAGAAGGAAAATTCGGCGGCCTGAACGTTCTTCTTTTGAAGTGAAAATGCTGGTAAACTGCATAAATGACAAAGTTCATCCAGGGTCAAAGACTTTCCAAATGTTGAACACTTCATTTTGAAGATATTAAGTAAACAATACAAAACCATGCATACAGTGTTATATGAAACTGTTATAATAAATGCACATGTAAAACATTTATTTATGTGTCAACAATTTCGAAACAGGTATTATCAACTGATATTAATTACTCTTGTTGGCCCGGATGTTAGGACAAACAGGTCTCAATGTGGAAGGGAAATGGAGTACACAGAAACAACCACACTTGGTTGGGCAGGTGACCCAATATTTTGTTCACGTCCGACAGGGGAGTCAAACCCCGGCCGTCTTGGTGAAAGACGAGTGCGCTATCCATTGCGCCACCCGACAACCAAGTAATTGTAAAAATTAGTATACACGACACGAAACTCGATATCTGCAAAGTGCAATAAGCTCATGGTAATTTGAATTTACATCACGAATACTCAAGGATAGTTTCTAACCAAACACGACATGCAAAAGTAACTTCAACGTCAAAAAGGACGAGTTGTGTTACCTATCAAATAACGGCTCAAGGTCATTGTACTGCTAAAACGTGAAGATCGTCAAAAGATTAAAAGAAAATAAGGTAGGGAGAAAAAGAGACTATATAAAATCACTAAGATTATATCAGCATTTTAAGAAATTTAATACATCGTACATTGTAAACATGTCTGGAGTTCAGCACTATACACGTAGAGAGGCTGTGACCGAGCGATATATGTCGGGTCGGTTAATATGTAGGACGCCTATATTATGCAACTGGAAGTTTTTAGACGTCAACAAATATCAATGAATGTAATGTAAACATATAATGAGATATATCGACTATACCGCACAATGAACGGAGAATAAAGAAAAGAATTAAATACGCTTGTTAGTCCTTCTTGCTAACCAAGTATTTGTCTGATGGCCTAACTCTCTAAGATTTAAACAATTAAATACAAAGTTCTTGGGAATTAAATGAAGGCTTTGTACNTAGGGGTGGGGGATGGAGATCGCCGTGACTCTATGTTCCACGTGGTCCAAATAAGTTCATGATAATTATTTGCTCAAGACCACAACTTTTTAATTGTTTTAAGATACTGGAAAGACAGTACTCGTGTTTTTACTTGTTTAGATGTGCTTTACATTCATGTAACTGTACAGACAAAACTCCGTGGTGTCAAGGCCCGTATTCATGGAAACCGTTCTCATACCAAAGAATGAATTTTGTGCTCAAGCCTATTTTCTTTTTCCATTTATTAATCAATAATCCAATCTTATTTTGTTAATGATTTTAAAAAAAATATGAAAACACTTAAAGCTAAATACTGGTGTCAGTGCTTACATTTGACCTTTTGATCATTTGACATGATTTATGTGAGAAACAAGAACGCTGGTTTGAGCACAGAATTCATACTTGAGCATGATAACGTTTCAAATTTTGCCTGTGTAATTGTAGCTTGTCTCGGCTAGCTGTAAAATAGTAAGTGAACATGATATTTCTAGGGAGCTTGATATTCTCTACATTAAATAGTCAGCTAGTTCCGTTTAGTCTGATACCGTAATCAACATACAAGGTATGTCATTTTGCAGATACACAAATGAACCTGAAGAAAGTTACATGTATATGTGGTTTGAGGCATGGCAGACTCACCTAAACGCTTGGAATCAGATGATGTGTAATACACACAATAATCTAAAGCTAGGCCCGTGACAAACACAGTTGAGATATCAGCATCTTGTAAAATTTTGTGTAGACCGGTTTGAGTGAATTCGCCATTGTCAAAGAACGCCGAGTAGGAATCAACCTAGGAACAAAAACAAAAACGTAAAACGAAAGCCATTAATGTTTAGTACGTGCAATTTCACAAATAAGCAACAAAAACGATATAAAGGAGATACTTGTATACACGAGTCTTAAATAAAGGTTAGTTGTAAAGAGTAATAAGTATCTGTACTAGATCGACACTGTTGCCAGTGACCTAATGAAGTAAGTGTTGTTGACGGTTTAAACACCCTAACCATGAATACAACGGATTACAGTTCATCTTGTAAATACCTGTTGTCGAACAAGGGGAGAACGTGCGCCCAAACCCTATGGTACAACGTATAGCTGATGCAATGAAATATATATTCGAATCAAACAGGTTGACAAAGACTTTCCCTGAGAAGCAAACTAGAAAATGTATGCTCCTAACAAAAGTGCTTCCTTTAAACAACAAGTACTACTATTTGGTGAAATATTTGATCTGGGCACCCTGACCTCGAAATCCCTAAACAGGGAGGTTGAGGTTCGAAGGACCTAACTTGGCTCCCTTGCAGGTTCTAGTTAAGGAATAGACTGGCTGTATATCACCAAATGTCGTAAAAGTCGATCGATGTAGGACACCCTGCATAATCTTCTCTGTTTACCACCATTGAAACGTTTCAGATAATATTTTCTCTCCATTTCCTGTAAACCTTGTTTGTTTCCTAGTGCATTGTTTGGCAATAACTCGCATTTGGCCTTTGTGTTGAGCGTGGCAACCCCAATGGGTTCAGTACTCAGACCGTGGCATTCGAAAGTCCTGATAAATGATAGTTGCTATTCTCTGCTAAACGTTCAGCATTAAGGATTATCTCACTACCTGGTTTATCCGTTTTCAGTAAAGTGTGACCTGGTAAAATACTGTGCTGGCGACCTCTGGTGGCCTTCGGCATGGTATTTCAGCGAGGTAGAACTAAAAGTGGACATTATATATAAACTTTTTTTTATTTTACAACAATTATGAAACAAGTTATTTCAACTTATATTAATCAATCTTGTTGGCCCGGACGTCAGCGCGTGGGGGGTCTTAGTGTGGGAGGAAACCGGAGTACCCGGAGAAAACCCACGTGATCGGGCAGGTGACCCCAACCTTTTCACGTCCGATCGGGGAATCAACCCCCGGCCGCCTTGGTGAAAGGCAAGTGCGCTATCCACTGCACCACCCGACCACCCAGTGGACATCAGATCCGTGCTATCGCAAAGAGGCAAATACACCAGCATACCCTGTATCCGGCACACATACATGTACACACATGTACATCAGCCTAACACCAATGGAGGAAATGTACTTCTGTTAATGGGACGTTAAAAAAATAAAAACAAACCAAAATAACCTAAACTGACCAACGGAAAACGTGTCCGGTTGGGACCGAATATATACATTATCGTTCCCCTCAAAGGAGACATAACTTGCTGCCATTCCGCCCTTGTCTAACAATGCGCCCTAGCTGCGTCGTGCGTAATTTGACGGACTAGGGAGGCGGGAATATGTTGGTCTTAACTGGACACTATAAAATGCTTTATGACTTAGCTGTATGTGTCCCAGATTGTTTTCTGACTTTAAACGACCTACTTTGCAGTTGAACCCTTTCCTGATGACGATGTCGCTATCTTCCTGGACAAGACTGTCGTCAAACTCGGCGGAAGTCGTATTGATGACGCAGTGATCGGGCCATAACATCTGTGTGACGTTGTACGCCACGACTTGACATGAGTTCGCCGGTTCACAGAGGACTCCTGAGTCCCGACAAAAAAATGAGAAAAACATCAATTAATATTAACATGATTATATATCAAGCAAATATTTGACCGATTTAGATGCTATTTACAGCTAAAGTATGGGCTCGAGGGATAAAGCCAGTTGTTGATTCCCCGAAACCGGATATATTTCCCTAGGAGAAGCTAAGGGAACTAGGCCTAAGCTGGACACTTGTTTCTGTTGTGTGACCGCACACCACACCACACCAAATAAACATCGTGCGTACAAGGTTGGAAGAGGTATGTATTTATACAATCAAGCGCCCCGTTGTGCGGACATGTTCGCACAAATATGCGATTAGGTACGACTTGTTTCTGTCGCCAGTCATGTTCACAACGTACTTACTTTAGTAAGAAATAAGCGGCGGTAATCGCAATTATAGAAGCGTAGCCACAAAAACGGAATCTTCCGACAGTATACTCACGGTATTACGCTACAAATATCAAAATACAAAAAAAAATGTACAGTAAGATTGACCCAATTCTAATTCATATAACTTGAGCTAAAATCACCCAAAGAAATGGCGAGTTTAAGGTATTTTAAGAATCTGTGTCACTATGACGTCAAAGTGAGACGCAATTATAGCGAGCGCAGCGAGCTCTTTTATATATAGTTCAAGCAAAAATCTATATATAGTAACACAAAACGAAAATACAATACTATGCGATCTTTTTTCTTTAGGACTTTAAAATTTGCGACGCTCTGATTGGGTATTAATAGATCAGAAGTTAAAAAATCACCGTTTTAAACATCTCTGTGGGAATAGAAAATATGTTTCACCTTGTAACTTATTTGCGTGAACTTTGCAAACGTATTTGTTATGGTTTGAAATGTTTCTTCGTTAAAAAACGGGTTTAAAAATAAAGTTTTCGAAGTTTTTGACAAATCAGGTTAAGCAATAAAAATATTTGTGGCCTGAAAGTCGAGGGCTTCAAAATTTGCTACATTTTGATTGGTTGAAAAGACCGAAACAGATCAACTTAGCCGGGAATAAGAACACGGGAGGGTAAAGGCCTACTGATCGACAAGAGTAGCTATTGAGCGAATTTTACCAGTATTGACCTCTCACAGACAGGTACTATGTTTGACTCAAAGGTCTACTGATTTCAATATGTGCCTGTCACTCATCAAGAAAACAGTCGTCAGCTTTACGAAAGCTAGACCTGTGCAAGTCTAGTCTCAAAGACAATGCTGATGTGCCGCCTGGGGTATGTTACTATATACGCGCATAAATGTGTACTTTTATGTGGGTTAAAGGTGATTTCGTGTATATACATGTATGTAATGACAATTTCACAAATGCAGATTTGCCAACCTTTTGAAATTTCTGACGTAACATAAATAATCATCAAAACATGGCACGTGTCTATGCGCCCTAGGTAAAAATAACACTTGAGTGTACATCAATCATCTTTTGAGTTCTTTTTGATGAAATCATTAGGTATTATACTCAATCAGAATAAGTGTATTGAGCAAGTTTATTGGCTGAAAATGGTCAATTTTAGCAAGGCAAAAAGCCTAAATATCTACTGTGTCACATTGTATGTACAGTAATGAATAGCTTCTAGCCAGGCTATAACTTCATTATTTAAACATCCATGTTAGAAGATTTCCTACACTGCAAATGTTTTTTGAGAAATCTTGTCTAAGAAATTAAGGAAATATATATATACATTATAATTTTGAAATATTTCAACATAAAACAAAAAAATATTCAAGAACTAAGCAGCCTCAAGATTTTCTAAATGAAAATATAATTTTGGCCAGCTATTTTGGGAAAGGGTCCCTGAGCAGGAATTGGGAAAATATCATTGGCATTTGGCAAAAATTGGGAAATTTCATCAGTATTCCCACGTTAAGGGAAATTTTAGTTTTTATCAAATAAAACATTTAATGTGATTTGCATTTTTTTTTCATCTAGCTGTTTCTTACAGAAAAATGTATAGCAATAAATAAACACGTCACTTTTCAGTGTTTTTGTGGATTCAATTTTTAATTCTTGTTTTTTTTTGTACTTTTATGTATGTGGTTGGGCAGTGCTAGAATTGTAGAATGTAGAATGCTAGCTGTGAGTGCCGGAATGGCACCACCGGCTGTATGTTCCCAAGGGAGTTGAGAAAGTTATTGGTTGGTTGCAATGGCCCTATTACCATGGATACAGGGTTCAACACTAACACTAGTCTGCTAGTCCTGGACTAGTAGATTTCAGCAAGGACTAGTGAATCACCTAATTACCTAAACGGTTCTTTGGACTTGTGAAAAACATAATTATTGTATGTAAATACTCCTTTTTTTAAATTTAGAAAACTGCATAAAATAACATACATTGCATGATTATTCTCAAAACTTTCCTCAAACTTTACCATATTTGTATGGCAGTAGTTATTTTAAGTCCTGTGGACTGTCCCCTATTTTTGCTGTTTAATGCTGTATATCGCGAGGTTTCCATACACCAGGAAATCTGGGACATAATCTATTTAACTAGTCCTGTGTACTACCAAGCAAAAAAAAAGTAAGTGTCTAACCCTGGGAAAATGATTTGTGAACCGCTTTGAGACGACCTAGGAACTGGGTTGTGATAAAGCGGTATATACATTTGTAAGAACCTCAAATTATTATTATAGGCAACTACCAAAGTTTTCCCCATGTCTGTTACCACCCAGAAATACACTCATACTAGCCCCTTCCAGGGGTCATACATGGCTAGAATATACAATATAGTAATTAGTTCAGGGGTCATACAGGGCTAAGATATACAACATAGTAATAAGTGAACTATAGGTTACAGGTTGATTTTGAAAAAAATATATATATACAAGCCCAACTTATGTTTCATAGTAAACATCGACATTTGTTTACTAGTTCGGGGCATTGGGCTTGTCAATTTAGGCAAATATGTAGATTTTTCATGAACTGAAAAAAATGGACACTGTTTACGTGAACAAGGCAAACATATGCGTTATGGTTTGAAGTGTTTCTTCCTTAAAACGGGTTTGAAAATTAAAGTTATCGACGTTTTTGGCGAATCATGCTTCGCAATACAAATATTTGCGGTTTGAATATCGCGGTTTAAAATTTGCCACATTCTGATTGGTTGAAAAAGACCGGAACAGGAAACTTCACCGGGAAGCCTGCATGATCAATAGGAGTTTGGAGTGAATTTTACCAGTTTTGACCTCATCACAGACAAGTTTTATGTTTGACTCAAAGGTCTACCAATTTCAATATGTGTTTTTCACTCTTTCAACAAGAAAACAACCGTCGGCTTCACGAAAGATAGGCCTGTGCAAGTCTAGTCACTTCAGTGCAAAGGAGAACCGATCAGACGAAGAGATGCTTTGTTTATCAACGACAATGCTGATGAGCCCCCTGAGATACATGTATGTACGCGCATGTGTGGGTTAAAGGTAAGTATGCATAGCCTACTTTGTCAGTTCGTGTCTGTGTCACAACATGACTACCCCGTCCCCCTCCCTATACCCTGGTCTGATTTGCTTCAAGTCAGTCACACATGCTATACTGATGGGTCACAGAACACATAATGCTGAGACCCATATCAACATAGCATATATAGTGTACTTCAGAGGTTCAAGATGGGAAGTCGAGGGGGATTAGAGATTCAATTATATATAATAGGGCGGCAATTGCTGGTAGTTTGTAATGGGTTAAGGACAATACATTGCCGTGCTTTTTAATGTACAAAATGTATTTAGACGTGTTGAAAAAAGTTCTTTTTACAAGTTATTTAATCAGTTTTGTCTCTTCTATTTAATTAAAAACAATGAAACTTACAAAAAATGACAAACATCAAGCATTCCATTAAGTCTCCTTAATGCATATCATGTATATATATATGTGTGTGTATGTGAGGGTGTGTGTGTGTATATATGGACTGTGGTCTGAGTGTACAAACATACATGTATATATGATTTGCTAAGAAAGTGTTTAATAAGTTTTCAAATGTCACCAAATAATGTTTCTTTTTCTTTCTTATATTTATAACTTGGTTGAGTGTTCTAGCCTATACGTTTGTAAGTGTATATGAGTGTGTCTTGTTGAGCAATGTGTTAAATTTATGCTTTCTGTCCATCTATACCGGTTTAGAGAAGACTTAAATAGGCTAAACCTCTTGTCTCATCCAATTGTTCATTTTTTTGTCCAATAAAATTTGTTGAAATAAATAAGTCCCCTTTACATGAACCAGGTGGACTACACATCCCTGCATGTACAATGTCTTTTACCATTAACGTTATTATTTCTAATATTTGTTCTACCTTTAATTGTATCTGTATTTAATAAAGGCGTTAATTGCACTTATTTATTTTTTTTGTAAACAAATGATATATGGTTATAAATGAAAAATGCATACTTGCCAACCTTTTGATTTGTTTATGGGGGAGGAGCCGTGTGCTCAAAATAAAATATTACAAAATATGAATAATTATAAAAGATGTGTATATAAAAAACAACACGTTAGAGTGTCAAATTGCTAATCGTCTTTTTAGTTGTTCTTTATGATGAAATCATTAGATAACAGAATAATCAAGCAAGTTTAATTACTGGCTGAAAATGGTCAATTCTAGCACGGACTAAGATAGCAATCTAATTCCGTGGTCTGACCTATGAGTCGAAAGGTGTTAAGGGGACGTAACTATGATTCGTCAATCCACCAAGGAATTAGACTAGACCTGGGTCCATGACTTTGACTAATTTTTATATGTTTCACTTTTCGAAACGTGTGAAATAATCAGTTCTTAAATATGAAAATTGAAAAATTGATTAACTGATTACATGTAACGTTTTAGTCAATTTTCAACTACGTGTATAATCCATTCAGATACGTGGTCACTCACAAACTCTACTTACAGGTCATTGATATATCTGGTCACAAACTCTAATTATACCATAAACCACTGAGATACCTGGTCACAATCACTGGTAATAGTTCACTGAGTTACATGTACCTAGTCACGAACAGTAACAGACGCACTACCTATGGACAACTGAGATACCTGATCACAAAAAATATAGTTCACTGAGATACCTTTACACAAAAACTTAATATAGACCACTGAGATCCCTGGTTACAAACTCTCGCCATAGACCACTGAGATACCTGGTTACAAACACCTACATAAAGACTATTGATGCAACACTTCCTCAGAGATCAAGTCCAGTCAAGATAAATATTTAAAAAAAAATATCACGTTTGTGAGGTGTTTACATAATTAAGTTGTTAGTTTGTAAACAACTTCATGACGAGCACTGCTTTAATGTGTTATTTGCATTCGTAGCCTTACGCATCGAGATATACACAGGTGTGAAAGCTAATGTAATTTACAAAATTATATAAGATGTAGTGTGGCAGGTTTTGACTGTATTGTATTGGAGGTAATTTAAAAGCCTTGCAGCTGTGAACACGTCAGGTTTGTTTTCAAGCTGAAGTCACTAATATTGTCTTGAGCAAATCTAAATAATTTCATAACTGACGCACCCTTAAAAGCTTTTAACTTTTTGATGTATTGGTTTTGTGCATCCAATAAAGTTTGTTATAGTCATGAATATGAATAACATATCTTCTGATGTCGATTACATTTTAGATTAATTTTAGAGATACAGTTTGAAGATGCTTCACGATCTGTAGATTTCTTTACACACATGTACCACGCCACCAATTGTAAAAGTTCAATTTATCATAACTCTGTCAATATTCAAATATCTAGCTGAAGTTTGGTACATAGGTGTATCATAGTCATATGGATAACACACAGGGGCTCAGTTTCAGGATACTAGTACTTTCGGTTAATAATAAACCTATACACACCAGTAAATAACAACAACACTTTTTATCCGGTGTTTACACATCCTTAAACCTATACCCTCAATTTTTATAAGGTTTACCATTTTGATAACTAAATGTATGAGATATCTAAAATTGAAACATATTGTATGAAGGTTCTTATAATTATGGGAATTTAAGGGGTTTCCCCTGTCAACTACAAGTAAATGTAGAGATTCAACTGGGGAGAACCGTGATAACTTGTCATGAATAACCTTATGTACTTGATTTGAATAGCATGTACCAGTATATGTATGCAACTTTTTTTTGACAATTATATTGCAGAATCATAATTAATATTAATGGAAAATTAAGGATCTTTTTATTTTACTGGTATAAATTTTGGAATGAAAAAAAAACATAATTATTTTGTACACAATGCAAATTGTAGTTCAGAGCCTGGCATAAACTTGGAAAATACCGGTATATTAATTTCAAATGTGATAAGAAAAGCAGAAGGAAAATGTAAATATAAATGCAAAGGTTAAAACATTTTAAAAATGGAAATAAATCTTGAAAGAAAAGGTTAGTTGTGCTGTATATATTTCTATAGTGTAATGGTCATCACACTGGCCACTCTTTGGTGGGAGACCCAGGTTCAAATCCTGGTGGAAATAATAGTACAACTTGAAATTATGTAAATACTGCAAACATATATAAACATTAACAACTATTTATATACAACTCATTTCCCATTACTTAGTACATTTTATATAGATATATGTATCCTTGTTAATTTGTTCTTTACTGCATACAACAACAGGACATTCGAACATCTTGGTAGGCAGTGAGTATTACATTGATGATTTGTGAACTTATGCTAGAAAATGTTGGGTTTTTTTTCGAAGTCTTGGTGTTGACCTCTTGTGAATGCCTTTTGTCCATCATAGTAACCACTTTAGTTATTTTTATGCCGACGCCATAAAATGGGGGAGGGGGGGGGGGCATATTGTGTTGCCCATGTCCGT